>NC_135235.1:530249255-530546755 GCF_051348905.1 Ranitomeya variabilis | reverse complement strand
ATTGCTTCAATTTTTTTGTTTTTTTTAGTTTTACAATTTTTTTAAGGCTGGTTTCACGTTTGTGTTCAACTTCAGGAGGGCTGCGGATGTCTGCCTACTTCCTCCCTGAAGCTCCGCCTACTGCCGAATGCGTCCTGCGTACCTATCTTTAGCATTGGGTATGTAGGGACATGCGATTTATGCGGTTGAGTCCGCATGCAGCGATTTGACGCAAAATTTTTCGTGCGGTCGTCGCACACGTTAAATCGCCACATGCGGACTCATCTGCATAAAACGCATGTCCCTGCGTACCCAATGTTAAAGATAGGTACGCATGACGCATACAGAAGTAGGCGGAGCTTCAGAGTGGAAGAAAGGAGGAAGCAGGCAGCCATCCGCAGCCCTCCTGAACGCAAATATGAGCCTAGCCTTAGTGATTGTCTACTTTGGTAATTTAAAATAAAGATACAAATGCTCAGAATGGCATAAAAAGTGACCTCACTAATCCCCACTCCTATTCTGACACTGCAGGTTACCCACTGGTGTCTACCTAACAGCCCCTCTCCAGCTTTGCCCATCACTGGATGCCACCATGACCCGCCTCAACCAGTGGAGCCATTCACTGTGTCAGGACAAGAGCAGCTGGGAATACATCATGTAAGTATTCCTTCTTTTTTTATCCTTTTACTATTTTTTTTTATACCCAACATCTACACCATTAAACTTTTTTCCTTTTTTTATAGTCTCACTAGGGGACCTGAGTGCACCTGTCAGGATATGTTCCGACAATTCGGAACTGACAGCGCTTTGGACGCAACACTTGTTCGCTGAATCCAAAGCGTTGCCGTCTATTAAACACAGGTGAATCCGCATGTGATCATTGAACCATGCGGAACCATCCGCAAGAGAAATTGACATGCTTGAGAGACGTGCCGCATGTCCGTCTCCACTGGTGAATGGTGGGCGTCTGTGCACGCATAGTGCAGATAGAATTTCTTAAAATCCCATCCACTATGCTGTAACAATTGGACGCTGCGGTTTGGACGCTGCAGAAGTAAACAGCGTCCAACCCGCAGCATTTACTGATCCTCTGCACATACCCTCAGTCGTTTCCTGTTAAGCCTTGTGACCTTCTATTAGGACCCTGACTGCCATGAGCACATATTACATCCCATGGGATGAGATGATAGGGGGAGGCCCCTCCCTTGGTCTAACATCTTAGGCAAGTCTCACACGTCCAGATAATTCCGGTACCGGAAAAATCGGTACCGGAGTTATCCGTGTCCATGAGCTCACATGGCACATCAGTGTGGCACACGTGCGGCAGTCGTGTGCCGCTCGTGTGCCGACTGAGTACCACACGGACCGTGCAGGAGACAGCGCTACAGTAAGCGCTGTCCCCCCTGCGTGTGGTGCTGAAGCCGCCATTCATTCCTTCCTTCTCCCCAGCAGCGTTCACTGAAGAGAAGGAATGAAAAATCATGGTTTTTTTTATTTTTTTTGTTTTTAAAATAAAGTTCCCGGTCACCTCCCGCCTCCCACCCCCTGTGCGCCCGCCCGCTTGCATTAAAATACTCCCGCACCTCCCGCGATGCTTCCTCTCAGCGCCGCAGCTTGTCCTGTATGAGCAGTCACGTGGTACCGCTCATTACAGTGATGAATATGCGGCTCCACCCATATCACATTTGAAGTCACTTTGAGGGGTCTATATGATAGAAAATAGCCAAGTGTGACACCAGTCTACAAACTGCACATCTCAAGGTGCTAAAAACCACATTCAAAAAGTTTATTAACCCTTCAGGTGTTTCACAGGAATTTTTGGAATGTTTAAAACAAAATGAACATTTAACTTTTTTTCACAAAAAATTTTCTTCAGCTCCAATTTGTTATATTTTACCATAGGTAATAGGAGAAATTGGACACCAAAAGTTGTTGTAAAATTTGTCCTGAGTACGCTGATACCCCATATGTGGGGGTAAACCACTGTTTGGGCGCATGGCAGAGCTCGGAAGGGAAGGAGCGCAGTTTGACTTTCCAATGCAAAATTGACTGGAATTGAGATAGGACGCCATGTCCCGTTTGGAGAGCGCCTGATGTGCCTAAACAGTAGAAACCCCCCACAGGTGACACCATTTTGGAAAGCAGACCCCCTAAGGAACTTATCTAGATGTGTTGTGAAAACTTTGAACCTCCAAGTGTTTCACTACAGTTTATAACGCAGAACCGTGAAAATAAAAATTCTTTTTTTTTCCACAAAAATTATTTTTTAGCCCCCAGTTTTGTATTTTCCCAAGGGTAGCAGGAGAAATTGGACCCCAAAAGTTGTTGTCCAATTTGTCCCGAGTACGCTGATACCCCATATGTGGGGGGGGAATCACCGTTTGGGCTTATGGCAGAGCTCGGAAGGGAAGGAGCGCCATTTCGAATGCAGACTTAGATGGATTAGTCTGCAGGCGTCACGTTGCATTTGCAGAGCCCCTGATGTACCTAAACAGTAGAAACCCCCCACAAGTGATCCCATATTGGAAACGAGACCCCCCAAGGAACTTATCTAGATGTGTTGTGAGAATTTTGAACCCCCAAGTGTTTCACTACAGTTTATAACACAGAGCCGTGAAAATAAAAAAATCCTTTTTTTTTCCATAAAAATTATTTTTTAGCCCCCGGTTTTGTATTTTCCCAAGGGTAACAGGAAAAATTGGACCCCAAAAGTTGTTGTCCAATTTGTCCTGAGTACGCTGATACCCCATATGTTTGGGTAAACCCCTGTTTGGGCGCACGGGAGAGCTGGGAAGGTGCACTGTTTTATTTTTTCAATGCAGAATTAGCTGGAATTGAAATCGGACGCCATGTCGCGTTTGGAGAGCCCCTGATGTGCCTAAACAGTGGAAACCCCCCAATTCTAACTAAAATCCTAACCCAAGCACACCCCTAACCCTAATCCCAACCATAACCCTAACCACACTCCTAATCCCAACCGTAAATGTAATCCAAACCCTAACTTTAGCCCCAACCCTAACCCTAATGGGAAAATGGAAATAAATACATTTTTTTTAATTTTATTATTTTTCCCTAACTAAGGGGATGATGAAGGGGGTTTGATTTACTTTTATAGCAGGTTTTTTAGCTTATTTTTATGATTGGCAGCCGTCACACACTAAAAGACTTTTTATTGCAAAAAATAGTTTTTGCGTCTCCACATTTTGAGAGCTATAATTTTTCCATATTTTGGTCCACAAAGTCATGGGAGGTCTTGATTTTTTGCGGGACGAGTTGACATTTTTATTGGTATCATTTTCGGTCACATGACATTTTTTGATCGCTTTTTATTCCAATTTTTGTGAGGTAGAATGAAAAAAAACAGCTATTCATGAATTTCTTTTGGGGGGGGCGCTTATACCATTCCACGTTTGGTAAAATTGATAAAGCAGTTTTATTCTTCGGGTCAGAACGATTATAGCGATACCTCATTTATATCATTTTTTTATGTTTTAGCTCTTTTATACGATAAAAACTATTTCATATAAAAAATAATTATTTTTGCATCGCTTTATTCTGAGGACTATAACTTTTTATTTTTTCGCTGATGATGCTGTATGGCAGCTCGTTTTTTGCTGGACAAGATAATGTTTTCAGCGGTACCATGGTTATTTATATCTGTCTTTTTGATTGCGTGTTATTCCACTTTTTGTTTGGAGGTATGATAATAAAGCGTCGTTTTTTGCCTCGTTTTTTTATTTTTATTGTGTTCACTGAAGGGGTTTACTAGTGGCACAGTTTTACAGGTCAGGACGTTACAGACGCGGCGATACTAAATATGTGTACTTTTATTGTTTTTTTTATTATTATTTATTTATTTTAAAACATTCACTCCTAATCTAGGAACGTTCCAATATTTATGGACACAAATGTTTCTCACTTATCACTCTCCCATAATGACAGTTCTGTGCTATGTTGTGTATAAATATGTGAGTCTTCGGAATTTGCTTTAGTCTGTGCCTGATGAAGAGACCTGAGTAGTTTCGAAAGCTTGCAATTTGTTACCGTCTTTTCAGTTAGCCATTAAAATGTATCAATCACTGAGGACTCTCAATTCTAAATATTTTTTAACCTTTGAAAAAACCTCTGAATATGTATATCTTAAAGGCTCATTCACACTTCAGTGTTTTTTCTTGTATGCAAAAAAATAGTCCTGGGTTCATCAGTATTTTTGATCAGAGTGTCAGAGTTTGGTCGGTGTGCCAGTTTTTACAATCACAGTTTGGACAGAGTCTCAGATGAAAAAAAAACTGATGGAAGTTTCTGAAGCTTCTCCTATCAAATAGTTTGTGAAAAAATGGACAGCACATGGATGGCATCCAATTGCTGTCTGATTTTTTTCACGGATGCATAGAATTTTATTGGTGAGTTTGGTCCAATGCTCATATCAATATCTGGTAAGGTATATCTGGTAAGGCTACTTTTGTGTAAACTACTTGGACCAAAGAAATTAGGTGGATATCAAAAGTCTACATGCCCCTGTGGAAATGTCAGTTTTTTTGTCATGTAAAAAATCATACCAAAAAGAATAATTTCAGAACTTTTTCAACTTAATGTCACCCATAATCTGAACAATCAACTGAAAAACAAACTGAAATTTTTTCGGGTGGAAAAAATAAACATAAAGAACTAAAATAGTGTGGTTGCATAAATATGCACATGTTTAAACTAATACTTTGTTGAAGTATTCTTTGAATTTATGACAACATTCAGTCTTTCTGCGTATTATTATTTGCATGGCACATCTTGTATTGGCAATCATAGAATATTAGAGTTCGAAGGGACCTCTAGGGTCATCGTGTCCAACCCCGTGCCCGATGCTGGATTTACTACACCATCTCAGACAGATGTCTGTCCAGCATCTGAAGACTTCCATTGAAGGAGAACTCACCACCTGGCAGCCTGTTCCACTCATTGATCACCCTCGCTGTCAAAAAGTTTTTTCTAATATCTAGTCTGTATCTTCTCCCTTTCAGTTTAATTCCATTGCTTCTCGTGTTTCCATGTGCAAATGAGAATAAGGATGACCCCTCTACACTTTGACATCCCTTCAGATATTTGTAGACAACTATAAAGTCTCCTCTTAGCCTTCTTTTTTTTTAAAGCAGTCCACTCACCATAGCTCTCCTCTGAACTTGCTCCAGTATTTCAATTTCTTTTTTTAAAATGTGGTGCCCAGAACTGGACACATTATTCTAGATGGGGACTAACCAAGGAGTAGAGTGGGATAACTACTTCACGTCACCTAGACTCTCTGTTTCTCTTAATACATCCTAGAACTGTGTTTGCCTTTTTGCTGCTGCATCACACTGTTGAATCATGTGCAATCTGTGATCTATTAGTATATCCAAGTCTTTTTTATACATGCTGTTGCTTAGTTCTATTCCTCCCATTCTGTGGATGTAATTTTCGTTTTTCTTGTCCAGATGTAGTATCTTGCATTTCTCCCAGTTAAATACCATTGTTTTAGACTCTGCCCATTGTTCAAGCTTATCTAGATCCATCTGAATCCTTTCTCTGTCTTCTCTAGTGATAGCTATCCCTCCTAGCTTTGCATATTCTGCAGATTTGACCAGTTTACCTTCAGTTCCCTTATCTAGATCATTTATAAAAATGTTGAACAACACTAGGGCCAGGACAGAGCCTTGTGGTACCCCACTTAAAACACTCTTGAAATTGGATGTGCCACTCTTTATTACCACTTTTTGAGTACGATCACTAACCCAGTTATGAATCCACCTAACCGTAGCCTTGCCAATCCCATACTTAGTCATTTTTTCAACAAGGATAGTATGAGATACTTTGTCAAATGCTTTGCTGAAGTCCAGATATACTATAACTGCTGCATTTACCTGATCCACCCAGTCAATGATTCCATCATAGAAGGAAATTAGATTAGTCTGTCATGACTTGTTTGCTACAAATCCATGCTAGATCTGGTTAATTACTGTATTCTTATTCAAGTACTTACATACAAGTTGTTTAATAATTTGTTCAAAGATCTTCCCTGGTATAAAAGTAAGGCTCACTGGCCTGTAATTTCCTGGCTCCATCTTCTTTCCTTTTTTGAAAACAGGGACAACATTTGCCCTTCTGTTGTGAATTAGACTTTTTTGGCTCCCTCTTGTGGTCACTAGTGATATGACTCTGGGATTGTCTTTCTTCAGTTTGGCACCCACCTGGGTCGTTAGTCCAGGGGTGTTGCTATATGAACTTCCTGAATTCTCAGTCTGGTGCCTGGCATCGTTGTAATCAGTACTTTCTGTTTGCTCCTGTCTGCTGGACCTGGTTCTTGCAAAATTAAGCTAAGTCTTGCTTCCTTGTTTTTTGGTTATTTGCATTGCTCTTATTTTTTGTCCAGCTTGTACTAAATGTGATTCCTGATTTTGCTGGAAGCTCTAGGGGGCTGGTATTCTCCCCCCGGGCCGTTAGACGGTTCGGGGGTTCTTGAATATCCAGCGTGGAAATTTTGATAGGGTTTTTGCTGACCGTATAAGTCATCTTACTATATTCTGCTATTAGTCAGTGGGCCTCTCTTTGCTAAATACCTAGTTCATTCTTACGTTTGTCTCTTCTTCTTACCTCACTGTTATTATTTGTTGGGGGCTTGTATCCAACTTTTGGGGTCTTTTCTCTGGAGGCAAGAAAGGTCTATCTTTTCCCTTCTAGGGTTAGTTAGTTCTCCGGCTGGCGCGAGACGTCTAGAACCAACGTAGGCACGTTCCCCGGCTGCTGCTATTTGTGGTGCTAGGATTAGATATACGTTCAGCCCAGTTACCACTGCCCTATGAGCTGTTTTTTTGTGTTTGCAGACTTGGTATTATTTCTGAGACCCTCTGCCATTGGGGTCATAACAGTATGCCAGGCCAACATTGAATGTTTAATGCATTGCAGAAGTGGGATAATAAGAAAGGAAATTCTGAGTTTTTTTTTTTTGTTTTCCTCTCTTTCTTCCTCCCCTTTACCTCTGAGTGGCTTTGCTTGCTGCAGACATGAATGTCCAGACTTTGATTACAAGTGTGGATCAGCTTGCTGTTCGTGTGCAGAGCATACAAGATTTTTTTACCAGTAGTCCAATGTCTGAACCTAAAATACCTATTCCTGAACTGTTCTCTGGAGACCGATTTAAGTTTAGGAATTTCAGGAATAATTGTAAATTGTTTCTATCTTTGAGACCCCGTTCGTCTGGAGACTCAGCTCAGCAAGTTAAAATTGTTATCTCTTTCTTGCGGGGCGACCCTCAGGATTGGGCTTTCTCGCTAGCGCCAGGAGATCCGGCATTGGCGAATATTGATGCGTTTTTTCTGGCGCTCGGATTGCTTTACGAGGAACCCAATCTTGAAATTCAGGCAGAAAAAGCCTTGCTGGCTATTTCTCAGGGCCAGGATGAAGCTGAAGTGTATTGCCAAAAATTTCGGAAATGGTCCGTGCTTACTCAGTGGAATGAGTGTGCTCTGGCCGCAAATTTCAGAAATGGCCTTTCTGAAGCCATTAAGAATGTGATGGTGGGTTTCTCCATTCCTACAAGTCTGAATGATTCCATGGCGCTGGCTATTCAAATTGATCGGCGTTTGCGGGAGCACAAAACTGCTAATCCTTTGGTGGTGTTGTCTGAACAGACACCTGATTTAATGCAATGTGATAGAATTCAGACTAGAAATGAACGGAAAAATCATAGACGTCAGAATGGGTTGTGTTTTTACTGTGGTGATTCTACACATGTTATATCAGCATGCTCTAAACGCCTAACAAGGGTTGTTAGCCCTGTCGCCATTGGTAATTTGCAACCTAAATTTATTTTGTCTGTGACTTTAATTTGCTCATTGTCTTCCTACCCTGTTATGGCGTTTGTGGATTCAGGTGCTGCCCTGAGTCTTATGGATCTGTCATTTGCCAGGCGCTGTGGTTTTGTTCTTGAGCCATTGGTAAATCCTATCCCTCTTAGAGGTATTGATGCTACGCCATTGGCGGAAAATAAACCGCAGTTTTGGACACAGGTAACCATGTGCATGACTCCTGAACATCGGGAGGTGATTCGTTTTCTTGTTCTGCATAAAATGCATGATTTGGTCGTTTTGGGTCTGCCATGGTTACAGACCCATAATCCAGTCTTGGATTGGAAGGCAATGTCTGTGTCAAGTTGGGGCTGTCAGGGAATTCATGGTGATTCCCCGCCGGTGTCTATTGCTTCCTCTACTCCTTCGGAAGTTCCTGAGTATTTGTCTGATTTTCAGGATGTATTCAGCGAGTCCAGGTCCAGTGCTCTGCCTCCTCATAGGGACTGTGACTGCGCTATAGATTTGATTCCAGGTAGTAAATTTCCTAAGGGAAGACTATTTAATCTGTCTGTACCTGAGCATACCGCAATGCGTTCGTATATCAAGGAATCTCTGGAGAAGGGGTATATCCGTCCATCCTCTTCCCCTCTTGGTGCGGGATTCTTTTTTGTGGCCAAGAAGGACGGATCTTTGAGACCTTGTATTGACTATCGGCTTCTGAATAAAATCACTGTTAAATTTCAGTATCCTTTGCCTCTGTTGTCGGACTTGTTTGCCCGGATTAAAGGTGCCAAGTGGTTCACTAAGATAGATCTTCGTGGTGCGTACAACCTTGTGCGCATTAAGCAGGGAGATGAATGGAAAACTGCATTTAATACGCCCGAAGGTCATTTTGAGTACTTGGTGATGCCTTTTGGGCTCTCTAATGCTCCTTCAGTGTTTCAGTCCTTTATGCATGATATTTTCCGGAAGTATCTGGATAAATTTATGATTGTTTATCTGGATGATATTCTGTTTTTTTCTGATGATTGGGACTCGCATGTAGAGCAGGTCAGGATGGTGTTTCAGGTCTTGCGTGAGAATGCTTTGTTTGTTAAGGGCTCAAAGTGTCTCTTTGGAGTACAGAAGGTTCCCTTTTTGGGTTTTATTTTTTCCCCTTCTGCGGTGGAGATGGACCCAGTCAAGGTCCGAGCTATTCATGATTGGACTCAACCCACGTCAGTTAAGAGTCTTCAGAAGTTCTTGGGTTTTGCTAACTTCTACCGTCGTTTTATCGCTAATTTTTCTAGCGTTGTTAAACCTTTGACGGATATGACCAAGAAAGGTTCTGATTTTGCTAACTGGGCTCCTGCAGCCGTGGAAGCTTTCCAAGAGTTGAAGCGCCGGTTTACTTCAGCGCCTGTTTTGTGCCAGCCTGATGTCTCACTTCCCTTTCAGGTTGAAGTGGATGCTTCTGAGATTGGGGCAGGGGCCGTTTTGTCGCAGAGAGGCCCTGGTTGCTCTGTAATGAGACCATGTGCTTTTTTCTCTAGGAAGTTTTCGCCTGCTGAGCGGAATTATGATGTTGGCAATCGGGAGTTGCTGGCCATGAAGTGGGCATTTGAGGAGTGGCGTCATTGGCTCGAGGGTGCTAAGCATCGTGTGGTGGTCTTGACTGATCACAAAAATCTGATGTATCTCGAGTCTGCTAAACGCCTGAATCCTAGACAGGCCCATTGGTCATTGTTTTTCTCCCGTTTTGACTTTGTGGTCTCGTATTTACCAGGTTCAAAGAATGTGAAGGCTGATGCTCTTTCAAGGAGCTTTGTGCCTGACTCTCCTGGAGTCGCAGAACCAGTTGGTATTCTTAAAGAGGGAGTAATCTTGTCAGCCATTTCTCCGGATTTGCGACGTGTGTTGCAGAGATTTCAGGCTGGTAGACCTGACTCTTGTCCACCTGACAGACTGTTTGTTCCTGATAAGTGGACCAGCAGAGTCATTTCCGAGGTTCATTCCTCGGTGTTGGCAGGGCATCCGGGAATTTTTGGCACCAGAGATTTGGTGGCTAGGTCCTTTTGGTGGCCTTCCTTGTCACGGGATGTGCGGTCATTTGTGCAGTCCTGTGGGACTTGTGCTCGAGCTAAGCCTTGCTGTTCTCGTGCCAGCGGGTTGCTCTTGCCCTTGCCTGTTCCGAAGAGGCCTTGGACACACATTTCCATGGATTTCATTTCAGATCTTCCGGTGTCTCAGGGCATGTCTGTCATCTGGGTGGTATGTGATCGCTTTTCCAAGATGGTCCATTTGGTATCTTTGCCTAAGCTGCCTTCCTCTTCCGATCTGGTTCCTTTGTTCTTTCAGAATGTGGTTCGTTTGCACGGCATTCCTGAGAATATCGTGTCTGACAGAGGATCCCAGTTTGTTTCCAGGTTCTGGCGATCCTTTTGTGCTAAGATGGGCATTGATTTGTCGTTTTCGTCTGCCTTTCATCCTCAGACTAATGGACAAACGGAGCGAACTAATCAGACTCTGGAGGCTTATTTGAGGTGTTTTGTTTCTGCAGATCAGGATGATTGGGTGACCTTCTTGCCGTTGGCTGAGTTTGCCCTTAATAATCGGGCTAGTTCCGCTACTTTGGTTTCGCCATTTTTCTGCAACTCTGGTTTCCATCCTCGTTTTTCCTCGGGACATGTGGAGCCTTCTGACTGTCCTGGTGTAGATTCTGTGGTGGATAGGTTGCAGCAGATTTGGAATCATGTGGTGGACAACTTAAAGTTGTTACAGGAGAAGGCTCAGCGTTTTGCCGACCGCCGCCGCGGTGTGGGTCCCCGACTTCGTGTTGGGGATTTGGTATGGCTGTCTTCTCGATTTGTTCCTATGAAGGTCTCCTCTCCTAAATTTAAGCCTCGCTTCATCGGTCCTTACAAGATATTGGAAATCCTTAATCCTGTGTCCTTTCGCTTGGATCTTCCGGTGTCGTTTGCCATTCACAACGTGTTCCATAGGTCTTTGTTGCGGCGGTATGTTGTACCTGTGGTTCCTTCTGTTGAGCCTCCTGCTCCGGTGTTGGTTGAGGGCGAGTTGGAGTACGTGGTGGAGAAGATCTTGGATTCTCGTCTCTCCAGGCGGAGGCTTCAGTATCTGGTCAAGTGGAAGGGCTATGGTCAGGAGGATAATTCCTGGGTGGTTGCCTCTGATGTGCATGCGGCCGATTTAGTTCGTGCCTTTCACGCTGCTCATCCTGATCGCCCTGGTGGTCTTGGTGAGGGTTCGGTGACCCCTCCTTAAAGGGGGGTACTGTTGTGAATTAGACTTTTTGGCTCCCTCTTGTGGTCACTAGTGATATGACTCTGGGATTGTCTTTCCTCAGTTTGGCACCCACCTGGGTCATTAGTCCAGGGGTGTTGCTATATGAACTTCCTGAATTCTCAGTCTGGTGCCTGGCATCGTTGTAATCAGTACTTTCTGTTTGCTCCTGTCTGCTGGACCTGGTTCTTGCAAAATTAAGCTAAGTCTTGCTTCCTTGTTTTTTGGTTATTTGCATTGCTCTTATTTTTTGTCCAGCTTGTACTAAATGTGATTCCTGATTTTGCTGGAAGCTCTAGGGGGCTGGTATTCTCCCCCCGGGCCGTTAGACGGTTCGGGGGTTCTTGAATATCCAGCGTGGAAATTTTGATAGGGTTTTTGCTGACCGTATAAGTCATCTTACTATATTCTGCTATTAGTCAGTGGGCCTCTCTTTGCTAAATACCTAGTTCATTCTTACGTTTGTCTCTTCTTCTTACCTCACTGTTATTATTTGTTGGGGGCTTGTATCCAACTTTTGGGGTCTTTTCTCTGGAGGCAAGAAAGGTCTATCTTTTCCCTTCTAGGGTTAGTTAGTTCTCCGGCTGGCGCGAGACGTCTAGAACCAACGTAGGCACGTTCCCCGGCTGCTGCTATTTGTGGTGCTAGGATTAGATATACGTTCAGCCCAGTTACCACTGCCCTATGAGCTGTTTTTTTGTGTTTGCAGACTTGGTATTATTTCTGAGACCCTCTGCCATTGGGGTCATAACAGTATGCCAGGCCAACATTGAATGTTTAATGCATTGCAGAAGTGGGATAATAAGAAAGGAAATTCTGAGTTTTTTTTTTTGTTTTCCTCTCTTTCTTCCTCCCCTTTACCTCTGAGTGGCTTTGCTTGCTGCAGACATGTATGTCCAGACTTTGATTACAAGTGTGGATCAGCTTGCTGTTCGTGTGCAGAGCATACAAGATTTTTTTACCAGTAGTCCAATGTCTGAACCTAAAATACCTATTCCTGAACTGTTCTCTGGAGACCGATTTAAGTTTAGGAATTTCAGGAATAATTGTAAATTGTTTCTATCTTTGAGACCCCGTTCGTCTGGAGACTCAGCTCAGCAAGTTAAAATTGTTATCTCTTTCTTGCGGGGCGACCCTCAGGATTGGGCTTTCTCGCTAGCGCCAGGAGATCCGGCATTGGCGAATATTGATGCGTTTTTTCTGGCGCTCGGATTGCTTTACGAGGAACCCAATCTTGAAATTCAGGCAGAAAAAGCCTTGCTGGCTATTTCTCAGGGCCAGGATGAAGCTGAAGTGTATTGCCAAAAATTTCGGAAATGGTCCGTGCTTACTCAGTGGAATGAGTGTGCTCTGGCCGCAAATTTCAGAAATGGCCTTTCTGAAGCCATTAAGAATGTGATGGTGGGTTTCTCCATTCCTACAAGTCTGAATGATTCCATGGCGCTGGCTATTCAAATTGATCGGCGTTTGCGGGAGCACAAAACTGCTAATCCTTTGGTGGTGTTGTCTGAACAGACACCTGATTTAATGCAATGTGATAGAATTCAGACTAGAAATGAACGGAAAAATCATAGACGTCAGAATGGGTTGTGTTTTTACTGTGGTGATTCTACACATGTTATATCAGCATGCTCTAAACGCCTAACAAGGGTTGTTAGCCCTGTCGCCATTGGTAATTTGCAACCTAAATTTATTTTGTCTGTGACTTTAATTTGCTCATTGTCTTCCTACCCTGTTATGGCGTTTGTGGATTCAGGTGCTGCCCTGAGTCTTATGGATCTGTCATTTGCCAGGCGCTGTGGTTTTGTTCTTGAGCCATTGGTAAATCCTATCCCTCTTAGAGGTATTGATGCTACGCCATTGGCGGAAAATAAACCGCAGTTTTGGACACAGGTAACCATGTGCATGACTCCTGAACATCGGGAGGTGATTCGTTTTCTTGTTCTGCATAAAATGCATGATTTGGTCGTTTTGGGTCTGCCATGGTTACAGACCCATAATCCAGTCTTGGATTGGAAGGCAATGTCTGTGTCAAGTTGGGGCTGTCAGGGAATTCATGGTGATTCCCCGCCGGTGTCTATTGCTTCCTCTACTCCTTCGGAAGTTCCTGAGTATTTGTCTGATTTTCAGGATGTATTCAGCGAGTCCAGGTCCAGTGCTCTGCCTCCTCATAGGAACTGTGACTGCGCTATAGATTTGATTCCAGGTAGTAAATTTCCTAAGGGAAGACTATTTAATCTGTCTGTACCTGAGCATACCGCAATGCGTTCGTATATCAAGGAATCTCTGGAGAAGGGGTATATCCGTCCATCCTCTTCCCCTCTTGGTGCGGGATTCTTTTTTGTGGCCAAGAAGGACGGATCTTTGAGACCTTGTATTGACTATCGGCTTCTGAATAAAATCACTGTTAAATTTCAATATCCTTTGCCTCTGTTGTCGGACTTGTTTGCCCGGATTAAAGGTGCCAAGTGGTTCACTAAGATAGATCTTCGTGGTGCGTACAACCTTGTGCGCATTAAGCAGGGAGATGAATGGAAAACTGCATTTAATACGCCCGAAGGTCATTTTGAGTACTTGGTGATGCCTTTTGGGCTCTCTAATGCTCCTTCAGTGTTTCAGTCCTTTATGCATGATATTTTCCGGAAGTATCTGGATAAATTTATGATTGTTTATCTGGATGATATTCTGTTTTTTTCTGATGATTGGGACTCGCATGTAGAGCAGGTCAGGATGGTGTTTCAGGTCTTGCGTGAGAATGCTTTGTTTGTTAAGGGCTCAAAGTGTCTCTTTGGAGTACAGAAGGTTCCCTTTTTGGGTTTTATTTTTTCCCCTTCTGCGGTGGAGATGGACCCAGTCAAGGTCCGAGCTATTCATGATTGGACTCAACCCACGTCAGTTAAGAGTCTTCAGAAGTTCTTGGGTTTTGCTAACTTCTACCGTCGTTTTATCGCTAATTTTTCTAGCGTTGTTAAACCTTTGACGGATATGACCAAGAAAGGTTCTGATTTTGCTAACTGGGCTCCTGCAGCCGTGGAAGCTTTCCAAGAGTTGAAGCGCCGGTTTACTTCAGCGCCTGTTTTGTGCCAGCCTGATGTCTCACTTCCCTTTCAGGTTGAAGTGGATGCTTCTGAGATTGGGGCAGGGGCCGTTTTGTCGCAGAGAGGCCCTGGTTGCTCTGTAATGAGACCATGTGCTTTTTTCTCTAGGAAGTTTTCGCCTGCTGAGCGGAATTATGATGTTGGCAATCGGGAGTTGCTGGCCATGAAGTGGGCATTTGAGGAGTGGCGTCATTGGCTCGAGGGTGCTAAGCATCGTGTGGTGGTCTTGACTGATCACAAAAATCTGATGTATCTCGAGTCTGCTAAACGCCTGAATCCTAGACAGGCCCATTGGTCATTGTTTTTCTCCCGTTTTGACTTTGTGGTCTCGTATTTACCAGGTTCAAAGAATGTGAAGGCTGATGCTCTTTCAAGGAGCTTTGTGCCTGACTCTCCTGGAGTCGCAGAACCAGTTGGTATTCTTAAAGAGGGAGTAATCTTGTCAGCCATTTCTCCGGATTTGCGACGTGTGTTGCAGAGATTTCAGGCTGGTAGACCTGACTCTTGTCCACCTGACAGACTGTTTGTTCCTGATAAGTGGACCAGCAGAGTCATTTCCGAGGTTCATTCCTCGGTGTTGGCAGGGCATCCGGGAATTTTTGGCACCAGAGATTTGGTGGCTAGGTCCTTTTGGTGGCCTTCCTTGTCACGGGATGTGCGGTCATTTGTGCAGTCCTGTGGGACTTGTGCTCGAGCTAAGCCTTGCTGTTCTCGTGCCAGCGGGTTGCTCTTGCCCTTGCCTGTTCCGAAGAGGCCTTGGACACACATTTCCATGGATTTCATTTCAGATCTTCCGGTGTCTCAGGGCATGTCTGTCATCTGGGTGGTATGTGATCGCTTTTCCAAGATGGTCCATTTGGTATCTTTGCCTAAGCTGCCTTCCTCTTCCGATCTGGTTCCTTTGTTCTTTCAGAATGTGGTTCGTTTGCACGGCATTCCTGAGAATATCGTGTCTGACAGAGGATCCCAGTTTGTTTCCAGGTTCTGGCGATCCTTTTGTGCTAAGATGGGCATTGATTTGTCGTTTTCGTCTGCCTTTCATCCTCAGACTAATGGACAAACGGAGCGAACTAATCAGACTCTGGAGGCTTATTTGAGGTGTTTTGTTTCTGCAGATCAGGATGATTGGGTGACCTTCTTGCCGTTGGCTGAGTTTGCCCTTAATAATCGGGCTAGTTCCGCTACTTTGGTTTCGCCATTTTTCTGCAACTCTGGTTTCCATCCTCGTTTTTCCTCGGGACATGTGGAGCCTTCTGACTGTCCTGGTGTAGATTCTGTGGTGGATAGGTTGCAGCAGATTTGGAATCATGTGGTGGACAACTTAAAGTTGTCACAGGAGAAGGCTCAGCGTTTTGCCGACCGCCGCCGCGGTGTGGGTCCCCGACTTCGTGTTGGGGATTTGGTATGGCTGTCTTCTCGATTTGTTCCTATGAAGGTCTCCTCTCCTAAATTTAAGCCTCGCTTCATCGGTCCTTACAAGATATTGGAAATCCTTAATCCTGTGTCCTTTCGCTTGGATCTTCCGGTGTCGTTTGCCATTCACAACGTGTTCCATAGGTCTTTGTTGCGGCGGTACGTTGTACCTGTGGTTCCTTCTGTTGAGCCTCCTGCTCCGGTGTTGGTTGAGGGCGAGTTGGAGTACGTGGTGGAGAAGATCTTGGATTCTCGTCTCTCCAGGCGGAGGCTTCAGTATCTGGTCAAGTGGAAGGGCTATGGTCAGGAGGATAATTCCTGGGTGGTTGCCTCTGATGTGCATGCGGCCGATTTAGTTCGTGCCTTTCACGCTGCTCATCCTGATCGCCCTGGTGGTCTTGGTGAGGGTTCGGTGACCCCTCCTTAAAGGGGGGGTACTGTTGTGAATTAGACTTTTTGGCTCCCTCTTGTGGTCACTAGTGATATGACTCTGGGATTGTCTTTCCTCAGTTTGGCGCCCACCTGGGTCATTAGTCCAGGGGTGTTGCTATATGAACTTCCTGAATTCTCAGTCTGGTGCCTGGCATCGTTGTAATCAGTACTTTCTGTTTGCTCCTGTCTGCTGGACCTGGTTCTTGCAAAATTAAGCTAAGTCTTGCTTCCTTGTTTTTTGGTTATTTGCATTGCTCTTATTTTTTGTCCAGCTTGTACTAAATGTGATTCCTGATTTTGCTGGAAGCTCTAGGGGGCTGGTATTCTCCCCCCGGGCCGTTAGACGGTTCGGGGGTTCTTGAATATCCAGCGTGGAAATTTTGATAGGGTTTTTGCTGACCGTATAAGTCATCTTACTATATTCTGCTATTAGTCAGTGGGCCTCTCTTTGCTAAATACCTAGTTCATTCTTACGTTTGTCTCTTCTTCTTACCTCACCGTTATTATTTGTTGGGGGCTTGTATCCAACTTTTGGGGTCTTTTCTCTGGAGGCAAGAAAGGTCTATCTTTTCCCTTCTAGGGTTAGTTAGTTCTCCGGCTGGCGCGAGACGTCTAGAACCAACGTAGGCACGTTCCCCGGCTGCTGCTATTTGTGGTGCTAGGATTAGATATACGGTCAGCCCAGTTACCACTTCCCTATGAGCTGTTTTTTTGTGTTTGCAGACTTGGTATTATTTCTGAGACCCTCTGCCATTGGGGTTATAACACCCTTCTCCATTCTTCTGGGACTTCTCCTGTTCTCCATGATTTTTCAAAGATTCTGGCTAGTGGTTCTGCAATTTCCTCTGTTAGCTCTTTCAGTACCTTAGAATCTTTGCCCATTCTTCCTTGGAGTAGTTAACCAAATCTGTCAGAGGTAATTTCCTGTGTACAGTGCCCTCTTCAGGACATCTCACAGATTTTCAATGGAATTCAGGCCTGGGCTCTGCCTGCACCATTCCAAAACTGAGATCTTCTGGCGAAGTTATTAATTGGTTAATTTGAAAGTATTCTTGAGGTCATTGTCATGCTGAAAGGTGAAATTACTCTTCATCTTCAGCTTTTCAACAGAGCCCTGAAATTTTGATGCGAAATTGACCGATACTTGGAAGTGTTCATAATTCACTCCACTTTGACTAAAGCTCAAATTCCAGAGGCCAAAAAACAAACTGCGTTCACCATGCTTCACTGTGGGTATGGTGTTCTTTTTGAGATGCGCAGTGTTGGCTTTACACCAAACATACCTGTCACGATTCACACCGTGACTGTCAAGATCCCTCAGCCGCTGCCCACAATATGTCACGGATTGGGGTGACTTTAAACCAACAGACGGCTATCACATGTGCAGGGGGCTTATCCCAGGTATCCCTCCACTGCCACAATGTGATGGAAAAACACACACGAGGCTATTGACCTCTTAGTTTACAGCAGGGGCTTATTCTAGGTATCCCACTGCTCTTCAATATACCATGAACTGCAGGGATTTGTGTCTATCCCGCTTACAGTTCCACTTAACACTTGCAGCTCTCTGGCGCCCCCCTTACTCTCAGGTCAGATTAGGTACTGCACCTGGGGTAATTAGTCGCCAGAAACGCTGCCTGCTATGTACTGGCTATTGGGAACACTGCAGCGATGCGATAACTACTCCCACTCAGGCAGGAACAATAATTATCAAGCCGCAGTCGCTACAGGGACCCCCAAAAGCCGGCACACGGTCGCTGCCACCAGCTCCAATTGAAGGGGTCTGGAGCAAACCCCCAAAAACAGTAGCGTAATTCCCTTCAGAGACAGGGTACGGTTTAGGGCAGGAAGAACGAACTAGTATTAAATAATATACCCCATAAATGATTTTTAGGCAGTGTTTATAAAAATATTTTACAAAGATGTTACAAATGAGACAATTGCAAATATGTACAAGGTAATTATGAAAATAAAAGGATTAAAGGAAGAAAAAGATAACTCACATGTTCTCAGATCATTGCATTGCAGGCAACCACACGTCCCAGCTCATTGGGTGTGCTCAGGTCTGTCCAGGAAAAACTCCAAATCTGCCTCCTGAAAGTCTCCCAGCAACTTAAAACCTGCAGGCTGTGACCTCACAGAAAGGGCTGGCTCTTCCAACCCCTCCTACCTCTTCAGTATCACTCACTGGGCATTAAATATATCTGATGCCCGTAACTTCGCCACAGAACATAAAATAATCGCACCATACCCATCACTCATCTCGCAGTACCGTGGGCACTCCGACGAGACCAAACAAGTCCTATTTGTCACGCACACTGACTGAGAAATCCCTACTTCTTCACCAGATGGAGCTACATGCCTGTGATTATAGTGATGCGTAGATCCTCCGAGTGTGATTATGACGATATATTTTGGTGTTCGTAACTTAAACGGTTTGCATAATATCTTTCAAAAACAGAACAAAGGATTTTCATGATTCTAGAAGTTTCTCTAACAGTTCCTGCTAACACAAATTTCTCTTGCAGCTATGCTAGTCGTAAATACCTTTCGTCAATAAAACTCCCCCACAAGGCAAGCTCTTCTACACAGACAGATAGAAACACAGGGAAGGAAAGAGAACCAGAGAGAGGGGGGGGTTTTAGCCCCCGCATGCTAGCAAGAAAACTAACTTATGATATTTCATACCATATCGTGACAATACCTTTGAATTGTAGCCCAAAATTTCAACCTTGGTCTCATCAGACCATAACTGTCATGCTGTAACCGTAGGAAAGCCAGGGCAGAGGGTCCTTATACCGTCCCTTAATCTAGGGAAGTCCTAGTCTATCCCTAGCCCCAGGGTTACCCCTGAAGATGGAAGTGCCTGGGTCTCGTATCTCTCTGTGCTCCTACAAAACCCTAAGTTGCTACCACTGTCCCCCCAGGGAGGAAATGGGCAGGTGTGAATGAGTAAACACAGGCTGGACAGACAGGGGGAAGCCAAGGTACAGTCAAACGGCAGACACACAGTTAAAAATGTTAAGTGAAAATGGGTGCACAGTAAAGAGGCAGAAAAGCAACACAAAATAATGCCAAAATTGGAAGATAGAAGTATTCACAACAAACCGCATGCAACAATCTCAAAATGACTAAGGGCGACTTTCTAGAACCATTTCTCCAATAACGCCAGGATCAGAATGAAGATTCTGTTGCTTGCATGGAGGGAAGCCAGACACTAGTTTATATAATGAAAGGGTGTAGATCCAATAAGCAGCACAGCCAATAGACCGTGAGGAGCTCCAAACCCTTTCCATGCCACAAGAAACCTGTTAACTCTTGAATCGCAATGTAGATTTAAAGAAGGCTTGTTCAACTAATCACTATAATCTTCTAATCTCAGATTTAACACAGGTACCAGCAAAGTGCGGCACATTCATGACAATAAACGAAGAAAAGAATATCGCCGCACTGCTGCTGTACGCTAGACTCTGCTGTCTTCAACCCTTTTTTCCCTTTTTTTAATTTAAGTGGTTAGGACCCGTTGAAGTGCTGCTCGCACGAAACGGCCGTTGTCCGTTCGTTTTCACATCTCTCCCTGCCACTGTGTTGTATGTCCGAATAAAATTGTGACCATCTTACCGGGGTAAGTGCGCTTCTTTTTTATCTTCTTCTATGGACATTCATGACACTAACACATACTTTTGGCAGACTTGATGTAGGCTTTGGAAAAAAATATAGTTGGGCATGGATGTTTTTCTTTGTAAGAAAATGTTTTTGTCTTGCTACTCTACTTCACAGGTCAGACATTAAGAATCCAGGAGATTGTTGCAACATGCAGTACACAACGAGAACTCGCCAGAAATTTCTGCAGCTCCTTTAGTGTAGCTCTAGGCCTCCCAAACCAATTTTCTTCTTGCATTTTCATACATTTTTGAGGTAATGTCCCTATTGTGTCAAGTTTAAGCCACTTCTTGATGACCGTCCTCACAGTGTTCCATGGTATATCTAATGTCAGCCTTAGAATCACTAACCCCTTTCCGATATTTGGGTGTAATAGTATGCCAATGTCGACTTCCTCCCTTTGATGTGGGCTCTGGCACTGAGCCCACATCTTTTCCGGCACATGTCAGCTGTTTTGAACACCGCCCCCAGCAGCAAGTTTCCCGGAGTCCACTGCATAGGAAACCAAGGAACTGCGGGGGCTCTGGCCTTTCACAAAATGTCGGCAGAGCCCCCGCAGCATCGAATACCACCCATAGCATCGGACACCCGCAGTGGTGTGCCGCACATCCGAACACCCCTGGCGGCCTACAGCAACACTCCACTCTTTCCTCCTCCAGCCGCGACCCTGGGACCCTGCTCCACCGCTGCCGGTAAGGTATATCTGCATTATAAGATGCACCCCCATTTTACCCCCAAATTTTGGGGAAAAAGTGCATCTTATAATTCGAAAAATATGGTAAATTTAATTGCATTTTGCAGTGAGAAATAAGTATTTGATTCCCTACTAATCATTAAGGCCATGTGCACATGTTGCGGTTTTTGCTGCAGATCCGCAGCGTTTTTGACGCTGCGGATCCGCAGCAGTTTTTCATGCGGTGTACAGTACCATGTTAACCTATGGAAAACAAAAACCGCTGTGCACATGCTGCGGAAAAAAACGCGCGGAAGCGCTGCGGTTTATTTTCCGCAGCATGTCAATTCTTTGTGCGGAATCCGCAGCGGTTTGACACCTGCTCCATATTAAAAAACCGCAGGTGTAAAACCGCAGTAGAATCCGCACAAAAACAGCGATAAATCCGCAGGAAAAACGCAGTGTTTTTGCCCTGCGGATTTATCAAAATCAGTGCGGAAAAATCCGCAGACCAGTCCGCAGCGTGTGCACATACCCTTAGAGTTGTGGCTCCAACAGACCAGTTAGACGCTCCTAATCAACTTGTTACCTGCGTTAAAGACAGCTGTCTTACATAGTCACCTTTATAAAAGACTCCTGTCCACCGACTCAAGTAATCAGTCAGACTCTAACCTCTACAACATGGGCAAGACCAAAGAGCTTTATAAGGATGTCAGGAGCAAGATCATAGACCTGCACAAAGCTGAAATGGGCTACAAAGCCATAAGTAAGGCTACTTTCACACTGAGCCGACGTACCGACGCATGCTGTGAAAAAAAAGCACCACGGGGGCAGCAGATGCAGTTTGTCCGGGGAGGCGGGGACGGAGTTCCGGCCGCGCATGCGCGGTTGGAAATGGTGGACACGACGCACAAAAAAACGTTACATGGAACGTTTTTTTGTGCCGACGGTCCGCTAAAACACGACGCATCCGTCGCACAACGGATGCGACGTGTGGCAATGCGTCGCTAATGCAACCCTATGGGGAAAAACGCATCCTGCGGGCAACTTTGCGGGATGCGTTTATTCCCAAAAACGACGCGTTGCGACGTGCGTCGTACGACGCTAGTGTGAAAGCACCCTAACACGCTGGGTGAGAAGGAGACAACTGTTGGTGCAATAGTAAGAAAATGGAAGAAATACAAAATGACTATCAATCGACAGTGATCTGGGGCACCATGCAAAATCTCACCTCGTGGGGTATCTTGATCATGATGAAGGTGAGAGATCAGCCTAAAACTACACGGGGGGAATGCAAACCTCGTCATCAACTACAAAAAACGTCTGACTTCTGTGCTTGCCAACAAGGGTTTTGCTGCCAAGTATTAAGTCTGGTTTGCCAGAGGGATCAAATACTTATTTCTCTCTGCAAAATACAAATTTATATAATTAATACAATGTCATTTTCTAGATTTTATTTTTGATATTCTATCTCTCAATGTTAAAATTAGCCTACTCTTAAAATTATAGACTGTTCATGTCTTTGTCAGTGGGCAAACTTACAAAATCAGCAAGGGGTCAAATACTTATTTCCCCCACTGTGCCAGTATAATCTGCCTGTGGAGTCAGAGTCTGCAATACAGATCAAAAACACAAAATTCAACAACTGACATCACCAGAGACTCTGGCTCAATTGCCTTAGCTCCTGTCTGTAATGTTGAAGGTTATAAGTTTGAGTAACGGGGAGATTCACAAAAAAGCAAAATGACAATTTTGCAAATGCGTTTTATTATTTTTAATAGTTTTATAGGAACTAAAAAATCTGACTTTTTCTTCACCTCTAGTATACAGGGAACATAGAAATACACTGTTATATATAATGTATCTCTATGTACATTTATAATCTGCTTCTGGGTTCAGTGACAGGTCAAGATTGCAAAATTCTCCTACCTATGTAATTATGGGCTTTGCCTCATAGGTAGAACTCCTGCCTGCAAATTTTGAAGTGCCAGTTCAAGACCTGCAGAGAGCACATCACAAGAGAGGAACTGAATATTATAATTTAATTTATGTCAGTGCAGAGAGATTGCAGCCCAACCTCTGAGGAGGAGGACGAGCTGGAGCAATGACGACATCGGAGAGAGGTGAGTGTTAGAAGTCACTGAAGGGCTGAACCTTCACATTGGAACTGTCCTGCTAAATCTGTGCCTATGCCATCTACCAAAAAATGCATCAGATGTTACTAAGGGGGTGATGTGTCAGTTCAGCTATGATTTAGGAGAAGGCAAAACGTATGTGTACCTCTCCATTGCAATGTAGCAATTTACAAAAAACCTCAAAATGTTTTCATTTATCTATCTATTTTTATTAAGGGATTGATGTGATACCAAGCAGCCAGACATTAGTAGATCTACAGGAGTTACCCAGCAGAGGGCAGCATAACTCTCACATATGAGGTTATGTTGCTGTGGAGTTTATAAGGGCAATGACTGTGACTGGCAGGTGCATGTGCAGATTTTATTAGTTTTGACCAATTGTTTGTGGCAATAGTAAATGTTTATCTGAGTAGTGTAGTGTAGTCTCCTGTTTTTTGACCTCGGACCCCTCGACTATCCCAACTCACGGCTCGTCTGTGAGAACTGACTCAGCGTCACATTACGGCCAACTGATACTTTTTTCTTTTTCACCGGTATGGAACCTGTTTACACGCTCTGTGACCAGGTGGTGAATTTGATGCTGATTATGCAGGATCTGGCTAAGGAGTGCCAGAGTCTGGAGTCATCACAATGTCTGTTGCAGTGTCAGATGATTATATTGATGAATACTCCCGATAGCACTCCACTGCCGGCTGAGGCTGTGACACCTGTACCCTCTGACATACTGTTGGTTTCTCCTGAACCTGTAATGGACCTCCCTGATAAATTTTCAGGAGAGAAAAAATAGTTTAGGGTTTTCTGGGAAACCTGTAGGTTATTTTTTACCCTGCATCCCCAGTCGTCAGGGGACGAGTTCCAGCAGGTGCGAATAAACATGTACCTACTGCAAGAGGGTCCTCAGACCTGGGCATTTTCCTTATCTCAACAAGCTCCAGATCGGTCTTCGGTGGACGCCTTTTTTGACACTTTAGGACTGATCTATGAGGAACCCAACAGTATCCAGGTTGCCTAGGCAAAGATCATGAACCTGGCACAGACGGTCAGCATTGCTGAGGACTACTGCATTGAGTTTCGGCAGTGGTCCACCAAAGTTCTGTGAAATGATGCAGCTCTCAGGTGCCAGTTGCACAAAGGTCTTACCGAAACTCTTAAGGATGCTCTGGTCCTTCAGGACGCCCCTTGTTTTCTGGCAAAGTCCATGACCCAGGCCATACGAATGGACTGCGGAATCTGTGAGAAACTTAGTGAACAGCAGGCTGACCGTTATACTTACTTGGAGCAGCACCTCAATGGGGAAGGTGCAGCTGTGCTGGGGGAGAAAATGGCTATAAGGTTGGAGGAGTGTTTAAACTAGGGATTAGGGGGGGAGGGTATTCAATTTACTGTATAGGAGGGGAAGTGTTGTGGATTCTGTTTTTGGGCTCCCTCTGGTGGTTACAACTGGTACTGGGTGACTTTGGTGGGTTGCGGTCTCTGGTTTCCACCTGTCCATCAGTGGCTGGGTGTTTCCTATTTAACCTGGCTTTCCTGTCATTCCCTTGCCGGCTATCAATGTATCAGTGTGTGTCTCTGTTACCTGCTCCTAGGCCTTCAAGACAAGCTAAGTCTGTATTTCCCTGTTTCATGATTGCTTTCATGTTTTTTAGTCCAGCTTGCAGATATGTAATTCTCTGCTGCTGGTTGCTCTAGTGGGCTGAAATTACCACTCATGTACCATGAGTTGGCACATGAGTTCAAGTAATTTCAGGATGGTATTTTGAAGGGTTTTTCAGCTGACCGCGCAGTTCACCTTTTGTATCCTCTGCTATCTAGCTTAAGCGGGCCTCATTTTGCTGAATCTGTTTTCATAACTACGTTTGTGCCTTCCTCTCATTTCACCGTCATTATATGTGGGAGGCTGCTATCTCTGTGGGAATATTTCTCTGGAGGCAAGTGAGGTCTGTTATTCTTCTGATAGGGGAAGCTAGATCTCCGGCTGGCGCGAGACGTCTAGGGGCCCCCCAGGAACGTCCCCCGGCTACTGTTAGTTGAGTGTTGAGGTTCAGGATCGCGGTCAGCTCAGGTTCCATCACCCTAGAGCTCGTCCTGTTTTTGCCCATGTTACGTTGACAAATTCCCTGCCATTGGGAAACATGACAGTATAGCCGGCCCACAAAGTGTTAATTGTTTGGGCTGAAGCAGGAGAAAAAGAAGTGTTGAAGGGAAACTTTTTTTTTTCCCTCAGAGTTTTGCTGCCTAGCCCTTAATTGCTGTCTAGCTGCTTCTTACCTCCTCTTAACCCTTGAATGGCTCTGACCTTAGCTGTTTAACATGGATGTCCAGAGTTTGGCTTCCAGCCTGAATAATCTCGCTGCAAAAGTTCAAAATATACAGGATTTTGTTGTTCACACTCCTATGTCTGAACCTAGAATTCCTATTCCAGAGTTTTTTTCTGGAGATAGATCTACCTTCCTGAATTTCAGGAACAATTGCAAATTGTTTCTTTCTTTGAAATCTCGCTCCTCTGGAGACCCTGCTCAGCAGGTCAAGATTGTAATATCTTTCCTGCGGGGCGACCCTCAGAATTGGGCATTTGCATTGGCACCAGGGGATCCTGCATTGCTCAGTGTGGATGCGTTTTTTCTGGCACTGGGATTGCTCTATGAGGAACCTAACCTGGAGATTCAGGCTGAAAAGGCTTTATTGGCCCTCTCTCAGGGGCATGATGAAGCGGAAGTATATTGTCAAAAATTTCGGAAATGGTCGGTGCTTACTCAGTGGAATGAGTGCGCCCTGGCTGCAAACTTCAGAGATGGTCTTTCTGAGGCCATTAAGGATATTATGGTGGGGTTCCCTGCGCCTACAGGTCTGAATGAGTCTATGACTATGGCCATTCAGATTGATCGGCGTTTACGGGAGCGCAAACCTGTGCACCAGTTGGCGGTGTCTTCTGAACAGGCACCTGAGACTATGCAATGTGATAGAATTCAGTCCAGAAGTGAACGGCAAAATTATAGGCGGAAAAATGGATTGTGTTTTTATTGTGGTGATTCAGCTCATGTTATATCAGCATGCTCTAAACGCACAAAAAAGGTTGATAAATCTTTTGCCATTAGTACTCTGCAGTCTAAGTTTATTTTGTCTGTAACTCTGATTTGTTCACTGTCATCCATTTCCGTCGATGCCTATGTGGATTCGGGCGCTGCCCTGAGTCTTATGGATTGGTCATTTGCCAAACGCTGCGGTTTTAGTCTGGAGCCTCTGGAAGTTCCTATTCCTTTGAAGGGAATTGACTCTACACCATTGGCTATGAATAAACCGCAGTACTGGACACAAGTGATCATGCGCATGACTCCCGTTCATCAGGAGGTGATTCGCTTCCTTGTACTGTATAATTTACATGATGTACTAGTGCTTGGTCTGCCATGGTTACAAACTCATAATCCAGTCCTGGATTGGAAAACAATGTCTGTGTTAAGCTGGGGATGTCAGGGGGTTCATGATGATGCACCTCTGATTTCAATCGCTTCATCTACTCCTTCTGAGGTCCCTGCGTTTTTGTCTGACTATCGGGATGTTTTTGAGGAGCCTAAGCTCAATTCGCTCCCTCCTCATAGGGAATGTGACTGTGCTATAGAATTAATTCCTGGCAGTAAGTTCCCTAAGGGTCGTTTATTTAATCTGTCAGTGCCAGAGCATACTGCTATGCGGAATTATATTAAGGAGTCCTTGGAAAAGGGACATATTCGTCCATCTTCGTCCCCTCTGGGAGCAGGTTTTTTTTTCGTGGCTAAAAAAGATGGTTCCCTGAGGCCTTGTATAGATTATCGCCTTCTGAATAAGATTACAGTCAAATATCAGTATCCATTGCCATTATTGACTGATTTGTTTGCTCGCATTAAGGGGGCTAGGTGGTTCACTAAGATAGATCTTCGCGGTGCGTATAATCTTGTGCGGATAAAGCAGGGTGATGAGTGGAAAACCGCATTTAATACGCCTGAGGGCCATTTTGAGTATTTGGTAATGCCTTTTGGACTTTCTAATGCTCCTTCAGTCTTTCAGTCCTTTATGCACAATATTTTCCGTGAATATCTGGATAAGTTTATGATTGTGTATTTGGATGATATTTTGGTGTTTTCTGATGACTGGGAGTCTCATGTTCTACAGGTCAGGAAGGTGTTTCAAGTCCTGCGGGCCAATTCTCTGTTTGTGAAGGGCTCAAAATGTCTCTTCGGAGTCCAGAAGATTTCTTTTTTGGGGTACATTTTTTCTCCTTCTACTATTGAGATGGATCCCGTCAAGGTTCAGGCGATTTGTGACTGGACACAACCTACATCTGTTAAGAGTCTTCAGAAGTTCTTGGGTTTTGCTAATTTTTATCGTCGGTTCATTTCTAATTTTTCTAGTGTTGTTAAACCTTTGACTGATTTGACTAAAAAGGGTGCTGATGTTGCTAATTGGTCTCCTGCGGCTGTGGAGGCCTTTCAGGAACTTAAGCGCCGGTTTTCTTCTGCTCCTGTGTTATGTCAACCAGATGTTTCACTTCCTTTTCAGGTTGAGGTTGATGCTTCCGAGATTGGTGCGGGGGCGGTTTTGTCACAGAGAAGTTCCGATGGCTCGGTGATGAAGCCATGTGCGTTCTTTTCTAGAAAATTCTCGCCCGCCGAGCGCAATTATGATGTGGGTAATCGGGAGCTTTTGGCCATGAAGTGGGCATTTGAGGAGTGGCGTCATTGGCTTGAGGGTGCTAGACATCGTGTGGTGGTCTTGACTGATCACAAAAATCTGATTTACCTTGAGTCTGCCCGACGTTTGAATCCTAGACAGGCTCGTTGGTCGTTGTTTTTTTCTCGTTTCAATTTCGTGGTTTCATACCTGCCAGGTTCAAAGAATGTGAAGGCAGATGCTCTTTCCAGGAGTTTTGTGCCTGACTCTCCTGGAGACTCTGGGCCTACTGGCATCCTTAGGGATGGGGTAATATTGTCCGCCGTCTGCCCAGACTTGCGACGTGCATTGCAGGAGTTTCAGGCGGATAAACCTGATCGGTGTCCACCAGAAAGACTTTGTTCCGGATGATTGGACCAGTCCATTCTTCTGTGTTGGCTGGTCATCCTGGAATATTTGGTACTAGAGACTTGGTGGCCAGGTCTTTTTGGTGGCCTTCCTTGTCAAGGGATGTGCGCACCTTTGTGCAGTCTTGTGAAGTGTGTGCTCGGGCTAAGCCTTGCTGTTCTCGGGCCAGTGGGTTGTTGTTATCCTTGCCTATCCCGAAGAGGCCTTGGACGCACATTTCCATGGATTTTATTTCAGATCTCCCTGTCTCACAGAAAATGTCCGTTATCTGGGTTGTGTGTGACCGCTTTTCTAAGATGGTTCATTTGGTACCCTTGCCTAAGTTGCCTTCCTCCTCTGAGTTGGTCCCTTTGTTTTTTCAGAACGTGGTTCGTTTGCATGGGATTCCGGAGAATATCGTTTCGGACAGGGGATCCCAGTTTGTGTCTAGATTTTGGCGGACGTTTTGTGCTAAGATGGGCATTAATTTGTCTTTCTCGTCTGCATTCCATCCTCAGACGAATGGCCAGACGGAGCGAACTAATCAGACCTTGGAAACTTATTTAAGGTGTTTTGTTTCTGCTGATCAAGATGACTGGGTTGCCTTTTTGCCACTGGCCGAATTTGCCCTTAATAATCGGGCTAGTTCTGCTACTTTGGTTTCTCCTTTCTTTTGTAATTCGGGGTTTCATCCTCGTTTTTCCTCTGGTCAGGTGGAGCCTTCGGATTGTCCTGGAGTGGACGTGGTGGTGGATAGGCTACATCAGATTTGGAATCAGGTGGTGGACAATTTGAAGTTGTCTCAGGAGAAGGCTCAGCAGTTTGCTAATCGTCGTCGCCGCGTGGGTCCCCGACTTCGTGTTGGGGACTTGGTGTGCTTGTCTTCTCGTTTTGTCCCTATGAAGGTCTCTTCTCCCAAGTTTAAGCCTCGGTTCATCGGTCCTTATAAGATCTTGGAGATTCTTAACCCTGTATCTTTTCGTTTGGATCTCCCAGCATCGTTTGCTATTCATGATGTGTTCCATCGGTCGTTATTGCGGAGGTATGAGGTGCCCGTTGTTCCTTCGGTTGAGCCTCCTGCTCCGGTGCTGGTGGAGGGAGAATTGGAGTATGTTGTTGAGAAGATCTTGGATTCTCGTGTTTCCAGACGTAAACTCCAGTATTTGGTTAAGTGGAAGGGTTATGGTCAGGAGGATAATTCCTGGGTGGTCGCCTCTGATGTTCATGCGACTGATTTGGTCCGCACCTTCCATAGAGCTCATCCTGATCGCCCTGGGGGTTCTCGTGAGGGTTCGGTGACCCCTCCTCAAGGGGGGGGTACTGTTGTGGATTCTGTTTTTGGGCTCCCTCTGGTGGTTACAACTGGTACTGGGTGACTTTGGTGGGTTGCGGTCTCTAATGTTGTTGGAGCATAATTATGACATGGTGGGGATATCTGAAACATGGCTGGATGAGAGCCATGATCTTGGTGCAATTAACTGGGACGATATCCTGAGACATAAAAATACACAAAGAAAATGGGAGACGTTTATTAGCATCCTGGATAGGATCTGTGCACAGTATATACCGTATGGGAATAAACATACTAGAAATAGGAGGAAACCAATATGGCTAAATAGAGCTGTAAGGGGCGCAATAAGTGACAAAAAGAAAGCATTTAGAGAATTAAAGGAAGTAGGTAGTGAGGAGGCATTAAATAAATACAGAAAATTAAATTCTGTAAAAAGCAATTCAAGGCAGCAAAAATTGACAGAGAGACTCATTGCCAGAGAGAGTAAAAATAATCCCAAAATATTCTTTAACTACATAAATAGTAAGAAACTAAAAAAATGAAAGTGTTGGCCCCCTTAAAAATAGTCTGGGGAAAATGGTGGATGAGGATGAGGAAAAAGCCAATATGCTAAATGACTTTTTTCAACAGTATTTACACAAGAAAATCCCATGGCAGCCAATATGATCAGTGATAACAAAAATTCCCCATTAAGTGTCACCTGCTTAACCCAGCAGGAAGTACGGCGGCATCTAAAAATCACTAAAATTGACAAATCTCCGGGCCCGGATGGGATACACCCCCGAGTACTGCAGGAATTAAGTACAGTCATTGATAGACCATTATTTTTAATCTTTAAAGAGTCCATAATAACAGGGTCTGTACCACAGGACTGGAGTATAGCAAATGTGGTGCCAATATTCAAAAAGGGGACAAAAACTGAACTCGGAAATTATAGGCCAGTAAGCTTAACCTCTACTGTGGGTAAAATCCTGGAGGGCATTTATACTGGAGTATCTGAAGAGGAATAACCTCATGACCCAGTATCAGCACGGGTTTACTAGGGACCGTTCATGTCAGACTAATTTGATCAGCTTCTATGAAGAGGTAAGTTCCGGACTGGACCAAGGGAACCCAGTAGATGTAGTGTATATGGACTTTTCAAAAGCTTTTGATACGGTGCCACACAAAAGGTTGATACATAAAATGAGAATAATGGGGATAGGGGAAAATATGTGTAAGTGGGTTGAGAGCTGGCTCAGGGATAGGAAACAAAGGGTGGTTATTAATGGAGCACACTCGGACTGGGTCGCGGTTAGCAGTGGGGTACCACAGGGGTCAGTATTGGGCCCTCTTCTATTTAACATATTTATTAATGACCTTGTAGGGGGCATTCAGAGTAGAATTTCAATATTTGCAGATTACACTAAACTCTGCAGGGTAATCAATACAGGGGAGGACAATTTTATATTACAGGATGATTTATGTAAACTAGAAGCTTGGGCTGACAAATGGCAAATGAGCTTTAATGGGGATAAATGTAAGGTCATGCACTTGGGTAGAAGTAATAAGATGTATAACTATGTGCTTAATTCTAAAACTCTGGGCAAAACCGTCAATGAAAAAGACCTGGGTGTATGGGTGGATGACAAACTCATATTCAGTGGCCAGTGTCAGGCAGCTGCTACAAAGGCAAATAAAATAATGGGATGTATTAAAAGAGGCATAGATGCTCATGAGGAGAACATAATTTTACCTCTATACAAGTCACTAGTTCGACCACACTTAGAATACTGTGCACAGTTCTGGTCTCCGGTGTATAAGAAAGACATAGCTGAACTGGAGCGGGTGCAGAGAAGAGCGACCAAAGTTATTAGAGGACTGGGGGGTCTGCAATATCAAGATAGGTTATTACACTTGGGGCTGTTTAGTTTGGAAAAACGAAGACTAAGGGGTGATCTTATTTTAATGTATAAATATATGAGGGGACAGTACAAAGACCTTTCTGATGATCTTTTTAATCATAGACCTGAGACAGGGACAAGGGGGCATCCTCTACGTCTGGAGGAAAGAAGGTTTAAGCATAATAACAGACGCGGATTCTTTACTATATTAATCAGCCGATGGTGTTATCCCAAAATTTAAATATAAAGAACTCATATAGGATAAAATATAACTTTTACTAATTATTTTAAAAGCCAAAAGCTCACAATAAAAAGTGCAAGGTGCATAATACAAACAAACATACAGACAACCGTGAAAAATAGCGCTGAAGATCCTTATCAGAAATATATAACCCTATAACCCTGATATTGCATCACATGCTGTTCAGAAATATTCAAATAGGGTCCAACAGCGCAAAACCTCTGTGGTCACTGATACCTTATAGCATAGGTGTAGAACACCATTATCAATACCACAGCAGGTACCTTAGACTCTTAACACCACTAAGAGGTTTTATAATCCCAGTACAGCAGTAGAAACCATACACAATTTATATACTGCAGTCTGGGGTACAACATCGGATTCAAACTCGCCAAAATTACATCAATATTCAGTCTACCCAAGACTGTTCCGTAACCTTATTAGACCCACTCAAAGAATCCATTAGTTGTGGCTGGTTTATGCAGAAATAATAAAGAACGATCTCACCCGCATCAAGCCATAGTAAATCGCTGTACTCAGTTATATTGGTGGCGGTGGATGTCCTCCCCTACTGTCCCGACGCGTTTCGTTTCCAACTCCTCAGGGGATATCATCGGGGTTGATTTAGCATGCCCGTCCAGCCGACGCTGCCAATCCATGCGCGTGGTGAGTCATATGTACGCTAGCTCTTTATAATGCATCTTACATACCGACATCCGGTCCGTGTCCCGCCCGGAGCTGAACATCCGACCGGATGTGAGATTATCTGACCGCATCAGCTGACCGAAGGGTAAGTCAGCTGTATACCACACCTACTCTGGAACGCAAGCCTTTTTAATGCGCCTGCGCTCTCACTTGCAGTATACTCTGGAACGCAAACATTCTCAATACGCCTGCGCTGCTATTCGCGGTCACCTATTTACTTTGAATACCGCTTGATCACTGTATCAAATAACCCAGTTTCCATGCGTAAATCACTAGATAGATGCACTTGCCAAATATTATTTATCATACATCTCTAGTGTACCACCATATTATGTGCAGGTTACTTCTCTTATTGGTAAGACGTTCTTTAAAGTATCATTAGTCATATTGGACATAGATCAAGTTTGTACAGATCAAGTACAATACCTCCACTGGGGACTAGGGACCCATAATCAAGGTACAAGAGTTTAATCAAGAATCATTAATTTTTAGTTGTTTAAATTTTATAAATTAATTAATTAATTAATTACGACAGACCATTCTCAGGAGCATTGGAGGCACGGAGGGGATAGATATAGATAGAAAGAGATTGAGTGGAGAAAGCCTAGTGTGCCCCTAGGGCGCCCTATACCTCCTTACCCTACCACACGCGGAGGTTGGCACCCTAGGACCTGCGCAGTGGCGCCCCCACTCAACGTCGGCTCACCCTCTCTATCAACCCTATTATTCCCTACACTAGAGGAAGGAAGCAAACGAGAGCTGGTCATTCAGACCATTTGGATGGACGGTACCCAGCCAAAAAATCCATTTACACTCCTTTTGGAGAATCATTTGATCCCAATTCCCCCCTCTACTAGGTGGTTTGATTCTATCAATTTCTACAAAAGTAATCTTCTTGCTGTTACCCTGGTGGTGTCTATTCACATGATTAGCTATAGATGTATCCTTCTTATTCATTATATCGCTTATATGCTCTCTTATTCTTCTACAAAACTCCCTCTTATTACCTACAAATGTCTTGCTTGTCTGTATAGAGACACAGGCTTTACATCCGCCACATTTGTAGCAGCCAGCCGGCTACGTACTGAGCCATGAGTAATTCTTTTTATTCTGATAGTGGCTATGGACGAGTCTGTCCTTTATGGATTTGCCCCTGCGAAAAGTAACCTGAGGTACTGAGTTTATGCTACCCTTGATGTCCGGGTCCATACAGAGAATTTGCCAATGTTTTTTTAGGACTTTTCGAATCTCATTCGCTCCATTAGAGAATCGGGTTATGAATCGTGTGATTCCCTCCTCCCCTTTTTTGGTTTTTGTATAAGCAACTCTCTTCGTTCTCTTGTAAGTGAGGATCTATATGCTTCATTAAGTACACGCTCAGGGTACCCTCTTTCGCGGAACCTTCTCAGATCATCCGCTTGTTCTTTAAAATTGCTTAAATCAGAACAATTTCGGCGGAGTCTTAAATATTGTCCTTTCGGTATACCCTGTTTAAGGGATCTGGGATGATTACTTTCCCACCTTAATAATGAATTTGTAGCCGTGGGTTTTCGATAATTTTTTGTAACTATCATACCACCATCACCTCTTTGAACCAGGACATCAAGGAAAGCCAGACTGTTTTTATCCATTTCACATGTAAAATGTAATCCAAGGTTGTTCTCATTCAGATTATCCACAAAATTGTAAAAATCCGACTCATTACCCCTCCACAACACAAATACATCGTCCAAATATCTTAGCCATAACGCCACTTTATCTTCCAGACCCTTAGTTGTCTCGTTAAACCTGCATTGGTATTGATAATGGTGTTCTACACCTAAGCTATAAGGTATCAGTGACCACAGAGGTTTTGCGCTGTTGGACCCTATTTGAATATTTCTGAACAGCATGTGATGCAATATCAGGGTTATAGGGTTATATATTTCTGATAAGGATCTTCAGCGCTATTTTTCACAGTTGTCTGTATGTTTGTTTGTATTATGCACCTTGCACTTTTTATTGTGAGCTTTTGGCTTTTAAAATAATTAGTAAAAGTTATATTTTATCCTATATGAGTTCTTTATATTTAAATTTTGGGATAACACCATCGGCTGATTAATATATCTGATATATAGTATGGCAGGTTTTCTCTCAACAGGGATAGACACAAATACATGGATATCAGAAGCTAGGGACTTATTTTCGGAGAGAGAGTTTGTGCAGAAAAGGTACACCCCTTCTTATAATACTGCATTTAGGGATTTAGAAAAAATGTACAAAAGTCAAATTACATCGTGGTGGGAAGTCCAAAGTTTGGACAGTTATATAAAAGCAGGAATTGTTCCACGTCATTTAAGAATATCGCTGACTCCGGGGTATAGATATAAGAGCTCTGGTCTATTGGCAAAATAGGAGAAGGAGGCCACTGAAAGCTCCATTAGATTAATGAGATTGCTGTTAGAAGAAGAGAAAAATACCCTTAGCAAGTTAAATGAAACATTAAAGGAGCATATAGAGGTCACAAAGAAGTTTGCATCCGGATAGTGATGAGTGTAAAACAACGATCTTGACATCTGAGTGTCTATTTGAAAATCTTGTCGTTCTATTTGAGTTATGCAATGCACCTGCTGTTTTTCAACATTTTTTTGAATGATATTTTCTCTGATTGCATTGGAAGATTTGTTGTGATTCACATAGATGATGTTCTAATTTTCTCACTAGATTTGCACTCTCACCAGGAACGTGTCTGTGTTGTATTTCAAAGGTTGAGCGAGAACTCTTTGTTTGCGAAATTAGAGAAATGTGTTTCTTGTGATCAGGAAATTTTTTTCTTGGGATCTTGCCAGCAGAAGGGTTTAAGATGGACCCTATGGACTCTGGGAAGGTGCAGGCCATAATTGATTGGGTTCAACCTTGTGACCTTAAGGCTTTGCAACGTTTTCTGGGATTCACCACCTATTATAGGAAATGTAGCAAAGGTTTTTCTCAGATTGATAAACCTCTTACTGACCTCACACATAAGGGGGCGAATCTAAAAGTTTGGTTGCCAGATGCTATAAAGGCTTTTAAAATATTAAGAGTATTTCGTGTCTGCTCCCGTTCTAATCCAACTCGATCTCCAAGAGGCTTTCATTGTGGAGGTGGATGCTTTAGAGGTCCGGGTAGGGGCTCAAAACTCTGACTAACCTGCATCCATGTGCTTTTTTTCTTCCTAAAAATTCTTGTCTGCGGAGAGAAATTAAGATGTAGGGAATCGTGAGTTAATTGCTGTTAAATTGGCCTTTGAGGAATGGACGCGTTTTTTGGAGGGGGCGGTTCATCAAGTTACTGATGACAAGAATTTAGCTTAGATTGAATCGGCTAAACGATTAACCCTCAGACAGGCCAGATAGTCCTTGTTTTTCTCTAGGTTTAAGAATGTGAAAGCTGACTCTTTATCACAGTCTCAATTCAGTTTCTCCTCCAGATCCTTCATCCTCCATTATTGCTCAAGGTATTGTGGTTTCTATGATAACCTCTGAGTTGGAAAAGAAGATCCGTAAAATCCAGTCATTGGCTCCTCCCTCTACACCAGGAGCTAAATTATTTGTGCCTGTTTATCAAAGATTGCATCTGTTTTCAGGAGTTTCATGATTAAATTTGAGTGGTCATCCTGGGGTTGGTGCTACATGGAAAGTCAGTCATAGCTGGTTGGCTGGGGAATTGGCTTCATTGTCAAATACAGTAAGACCATGGACTCATCTGTCCAAAGAAGCTCATTTTATTCCTTTTTCAGGAGTACCAAAATGCAGAGACACTCTCCAGGTTGTTTTTCTCTCATATTGTAAGTTACATGGGGTCCATCTTAACATTGTGTCTAATAGGGGAGTGCAATTTGTCTCTAAATTCTAGAGATTTTTTTGTGTGGTAAACTTGGGATTAACTTGTCATTTTCATCTGCTTACCAGCTGCAGAAAGTTGTGGACTCTGGTGGGCTCCGAAAATCTTTCCAGTACCCCATCCACTGGAGAGGATAATGACCTGAGGAGAGATGCTGAGTACCAGCTCGAGGTTTAGCCAGGGCCTTTGAGGTTTCCTGGGTTGTCTTTGCAGTGATTGAAAGCTCAGTTGTCAAGTCTGGGGCAGGGGCGTACTGAGCTATCTGTGCAGTGATTGACAGTGCAGATGACCAGTCTGGTGCAGTGGTGTGCTGAGCTCTCTGTGCAGTGATTGACAGCTCAGTTGTCCAGTCTAGTGCAGGGGCGGGCTCAGCTGTCTGTAGTTTGATTGACATCTCGGCCGTCCAATCTGAGACCGGGAGTTGCTGAGCTCTGATCAGTTGCTCTGAGTTTCCATAATTATTTAGCTATTTACCTGAGCCGGCAATCACAAATAGCTGTCAGCCGTAGCTTCAGCTAAGTGTGGTTTGTTCCTTTGTGCCTTGTATTTTGCTCCTTGATCTATCGCTGGTTGACCTTGTATCTCGTTCTGACCATCAATCTGTTTAATCCTTTTACTCTGATCTGCTATCCTCATGGTATTTTGACCTTGGACCGTCTTCTGACAATGCTTTTGTTTCTTTCCTCTGTTTAAGATGCAGTCTCCTGGATTTTCACCTACAACTCCTCGACTTTCGGCTTCGTAGGGATATATCGTTTTACCGTATTTTTTTGGACTATAAGACGAACCGCACCATAAGACGCACCTAGATGATCCTGGTATGCACGACCCCATCCCAGTCCTAGTATGATTGGCCCCATCACGGTCCTGGTTCGATTGGTCCCATCCTTATTCTGGTATAATTGTCCCCACCCTGGTTCTGGTTTGATTGGTCCCATCCTTATTCTGGTATAATTGTTCCCATCCCATTCCTGGTATGGTTGGCCCCATCCCTTTTCTGGTATAAGTGGCCCCATCCTTTTCCTGGTATAATTGGTCCCATCCTTTTTCTTTTATAATTTGCCCCATCCCGTACCTGGTATGCATGACCCCCATCAGGAAAGATTAAAAAAAAAAAATTACACTCACCTACACAGCACTTCCTCGCAGCATCCTGCTCCAGTGCCAGCAGCTGCTTAATGCTTGTAATTAACACATGGCAGGGACGCCATTTATATCATGATGCCAGAAAAATGAGTGTGCATTGCCCTCCACGCCCATGGAATTCAGTGCATATTAATTTCTCTTTAGCAGCGGGCACAGGAGTTAGCTGGAGCTACCAGCTGCAGCCTCCTGTGATCCGATTCTCTGCCGAAACTGCTCCCCCACCTCTCCACCACAGCCAGAGCCCATACATCCAGACTATAAGACACCCCCCCCCCATTTTCCTGCACATTTTGGGAGGAAAATAATGCGTTTTATAAAATAATAAATAAAATATGGTAATTTATTGATCAGCTTGGTACTATTTTTGAAAAGTGGTAGCTCAACTATGGGGTGAATAGAGAAAGTGTCAGTATAATCAGGGCCTAACTGACTTCCCCTCCCTGCTTTGTGCCTGGAACACTCCAATACTTGGTGAGTTTATTCCAATTTTTTTTTTTTTACTTTGAGCTATTCTTCTATGGATTAGATTCATTATTATAACTACTCATTAAATTCTACCATTCCGGGCAGCTTTTGGAGTTGTTTCTCTCTGTGACAATTTTACACATTATAGAGATCTACTGAGACGTAGTTTTAGTATTTTGATGATAAATTATTTGCTCTAATGCTTTCACATTTGTCGTACTAGAATTCTGCAGTTGAATTAAAAAGTGCATGCAAAGCCATGGCGAGCCATATGTGTATGTATCACTTGATTTCCCATGATGGAGACACATGTACCTGCTTTTTTTTTTTTTTAGAGGAAAAATTGTTTTGTCTTTTGCTATTTTTATACTGATCCAGATCAGTAGTTCTCATGCCTTGTACAATTGTCTGATGACTCATACTTTATATCAGAGGCTCTGTAGGTTAGTGTCGCCTGCTCTGTGACAGGTTGTATAGTGGAAGATCAGAGACTACTTAACCACCACAACCACAATCCTGCCCCCCAGCATGTGACATGATGACGTCACATCCCTCCAACCCCCACCTTTCCCCGGAAACTTGCTTGTTGGAGTCTCCTGCCTGTCTGGTACTTGGAGACTGCGCAACAGAAGCCGAAGAAACACGTGGAGCAGACGGCACTGGGAGGCAAACTGAGGGAACAAGCTCAGGATGACAGGTGAGGAGGTGGAGATGGCAGCATCATAGGTTTTCTGCTTATGTATCCAAAACACTAAGATTTAAGGTGAGAAAAAAATCTTATCCTGGAATTCAAATGAGTATTTAAAAAAACGGAAATCTATAATGATTTGCGACCAATGTTTATATTTGTGAGTAAACTAAAATAAGAGGAAGTTAAAATTTATTAGCCATGTGTAAAGCACTGTTAAAATCAGACTTTGCCAATAAGCAAATTATTCACTCTGTAGTTTAATTTTAATGCTTAAAAGTCAAAAAAAATCACTGAATAACCAATTATGTAGTTTGATATTTTTGCAGCCTTTGTTTTTTTTCTGTTGTACTGATATTCTTGATGAGTGACTGCACTTTCACAAGCTATTTGACAGGTTAAACATTTTGATCGGTGGCCTTCCAAGTGCTAGAGACACCCCCCCCCCGCAATCACTGAAACCGAAATGCTCAGCAGAGTCCAACTTGCCTGAGTTAGCTGAAAACGGTCTTTAGTCATAGAGGAGAAAGGCACATAGCTGAGCGGTTCTACCCTTCATTTTGGTGGTTAGTGTTGGTCCCAGCACCCAGTCCACCACCAATCAGGACTTCTGTCTTGCCTCTAAGACATCTCAGCATTTTTCTGACATTGTCGTTGCTCTTCAAGTATTTTCCTAAACAAACTGTAAATTACCTTGATAGTTAGTTTAGGTAAATAGATATGCAGCAGAATATGTAGAATATTTAGACATATTTCTTACATGTACAATACCATGTATCACAGGGGCTATAACGAATGCTTCTCAATTTTCATGTTCAGTTTATTGAATTGTTCAAACAATATAATGTTTATAGTAAGCATTGTTATTCTTTCTAAACTTCTATATTAAAAATATTTATTTTAATAAAGTCTAATTCCAGAATTAGAACTTATTCATTTGTCATCGTTACCTCTTTGTCTCGACAAGCTGCACATTGTTTAGTCCTTCATACACTAGAGATTTCAGTCATCCATTTTCTCAATGACCACATTGCCATAACTTAAAAAAAGACAAATTTCGTTTGGCATAAGTGACTTTGAAATTTTACTTGAAAACAACGATAAAGAAAATTCAGCTGTGATTTCCAACTTTATTACTTCTTATGTTCATGGAAAGAGTGAGAACTAATTTTTCTCTAAAAGTTGATCTCATCGTAGCCAGATATGGTCAGCTCAGATAAACTTCATAACGTGGAGTAACAAGGACATTGCTCTTTAAGGCTCTGGCAAAAATTATAAATTTTCTCTTTATAGGTACATTTTTTAGTAAAATGTACATTTTTCTTTTATTCTATAAACTACTGACAACATGCCTCCGAATTTCCAAGCAATAAATTTTTTATTTTTTTCTGAAAAGGAGAAGTGGTCAAATTTTTTTTAAAAAAACAGTGCTTTCAGACCTCAAATAATGCAAAGAAAACAAGTAAATAATTTAGAAACAACAATACTAATGTTTTAACTCAGGAAGAGTTCAGAAATCAATATTTTGTGGAATAACCATAATTTTTTATCACAGCTTTCATGCATCTTGGCATGCTTTCCACCAGTCATTCACACTGCTTCTGGCACAAAAATGTAAGCAGTTCTTCTTTGTGTGATGGCTTGTGACTATCCATCATCCTCCTGATTACATTCCAGAGGTGTCCAATGGGGTTCAGGTCTGGAGATTGGGCTGCCTATGACAGGGTTTTGATGTGGTGGTCTTTTAATTTTTGCCAGAGCTGTATAGTCATCTCGGATTAAACACGTGTGAATTTGTGCAAAGCTCACGTTGGAGTGCACATTATGGGAACAGTTTTTTTTCTCAAATTTCATAATAACAAATAAAGGAAAGGTTTCATCTGTGCTAGTTTTGTCATTTGCAAAAAAAACAAACCTCTGCTATGTGTGCCTTGTATGACCTGGCATGGGATTCATGGCAAGATTTTGTAGTAAAAAAATAACGTGACACACACCTACACCCCTAAACTGAAAACTGTCAGTCATAGAAAGACCATCTGAGGGTACGTATTCAGTTGTACAGTATTTTATCTGAAGATTTCACTGTGGATTTGCTCCTGATTTTATCATTTGCAATTGTAACAAGTGATGTACTTGATAAATACAAAAGATAATACGTACTCTATGGTTTTCCGTATGTCACTCCACTACAAATTTTCTATTTTTGGACATTGGCTAAAAAGATATTATCATTGCAGTGGCACCATAATTTTTGCAGAAATTGCTACATTCAATTGTAAATGCCTAATCAAATTGTGTCAACGTGTTCTGCTATTACTTACACAATTGTTTAATACCTACATCAAAAATGTATAAATGACGAGAAGCAGTGTGTGATTAAGCTTTTGATGTGAAGTGCGACATCATGGCTATGATTTTATGTCTGTATAAAATTTGCATAAAAGGGGAATATTCTAGAAGGGTCATTGCTGTATTAAAAAAGGTTAGGCACAAGTAGATTAATGCTGCAACCATATTTTTCAACAATAAAAATGTACAATCTGCACAAAATACTTTTGCAGTTACTTGCGACATTTGACACATTGGTTTCAGGCTCTTACATAATTTTGGCAAGTGGACTGCCATCCTTAATTTTTCACCAAATTTGTGTTGGTGTAATTGGCACCAAATATATAATTGTGGTGAGACATTTGACAAATATGGAAAGTCAGAGTTGAAGTGAACACATTAAGATTTGGCAGAAATTGCGCTATGTATAGTTTATCAAAATGGCAGCATTGAATTTTAAAATGTTTATGATACTTTAACTGAAAGGTCCCATATCCAGCTATGAGACACAAAATTATCATGTTCACGGTGTTAGACAGACATGTATTTATAAGTAGAGATTAGTGGATATTTGAAATTCAAATTCTCCAGCTTCGACGAATTTCCTCCAGAAATTTGATTTGAGGCGCATCAATGTGAATCTCATTATTGACTCTGTTGATGAAAAATGACTACCATACAAACTATGCTCCACTAGGAACCACTGATCTGCATTGGCCCAGGTACTGACCACAATTGTACAAGGTATGATAATCCGTAAGATGTCATAGTTACAGGGCATTATGACAAAGCCCGTGTAGCATGCAAAACTACGTTTTCCCCCTCTCTGATGCTTTAACAGTGTGGGAAATGGTTCCGGGCAAGTGTTCTTGCAAACTGCAAATCAAATCTCAAAGTGTTTGAATTCGCATAACACTGCAAATTTCAGGAAAGTCGACCTGAACTCAAATCTCTGCAGATCAATTCACTCATCTCTGTTCACCAGTTGTCCAATTTTTTCAGTGGTTGTTATAACTTGTGCTAATAACAGCTCACACATTTGTTGGCAATATAAAAACACAGCACCCCTAATTTGGTGTTTTAATGCTTAGTTCACTCACTGTGTAATGTATATGTGGAAGTAGCTTAAAAATTTGTAATGAAATCTATATGTGGCTTATATTTTTTTTTTTTTTTTCAAATTTTGATTAGGATTTGAGTGTGTGGCAATGAGTGACATCAACAGCTTTAGGCTTGGGCTAGATGGGAACTCTGGTTGTGCAAGAGCAATTTCTGCAACTTAATTTTGGTTATACTAAAAAAAATTCTACAAGTCTACTTTTGTGCAATTATTTTATATCTGCGATTTGTTTGTAAAAAATATCCATATCACAAACATTGAAGCCTATGCAAGACACACCTGCTGACAAAAAATCCAATAAGGTTGGATATACATGATGGTTGTGGCAGATTGCTGGTTGCAATGTGATCCCATTAAAAGGGTTGTCCAGGCTGAAATCAAAATTCTGCAGTCAATCTATGTCACTGCAAGCTGCCAAGTGTGCACATCATACACTGTTACGATTCTCTTGTATTCCCTGTTCAGGTGAGCAGTCGTGTGACCACATATATGTAATCTGCATACTTGCAGTCACATAACAACTAATCTCATCCCGCTTCTTTTAATTATATTCTATTGGGAAAAGGCGGGTGAGTCTAGTTAACGTGTGACCACAAGTGTGCCAGTTGCATACATGGGGGTCACGTATCCACCCAGGGCCGGACTTAGCCCAAAAGGCGCCCTGTGCGAGACTGCAGGACGGCGCCCCCCCCCCCCCTCCAAACTTTGAAAGAAAACAATAACTCTTTAATATTCACAACAACACGTTTACTTAGAAAACTTGTGTTTCCCTGCAAAACACTTGAAGAAACACTAATATTGCAATAACGGGAATTATAAAGTGCTTTAAAGCGGACCAAAAGGAAAAAATGACCCTTGGTCCAAAGCCATATGGGCTGACAGCCAATCAGAGTGCAGAGCGGCGGCCTGCAAGGCCAAACACCGCCCTGCACTCTGATTGGCTGTCAGCCCAACGCTGACAGCCAATCGGAGTGCAGAGATGATGGCCAGCATGGAGAAGAGTTCCGGACGGGTGGCAGCAGGTCGGGTACCGTGCGGACCAAGAGTCATTCTATGACTTTTGATCCACCTTAATACTAAATAAAATATCTTAAAATATCAAATATAAATAATATAATAAATATGCAACATACATGAGAAAAACTGTCATTAAATATGTGCACAATTTTCAACCTTCAAGACAAAAAAATAAAAATAAAGTGCACTATACTGTAATCCAGCAACAACAAGAACATAATAACGTGCTACATAAACTGATTTAAAAAGCAACTTTCCGTGCTTTTACTTTGGCAAACTCATCAATAGTTTCATTTAAGTCTAGAGATGCCAACACATCATTTTCAATTGACAAGACTGCAAGTGAGGATAACCTGCTCTCTGTCATAGTGGACCTTAAATATGTCTTAATGAGCTTAAGTTTTGAAAAACTGCGCTCTCCTGAGGCCACAGAAATCGGGATGGTGCACAGAATCTGAAGTGCAGTCCAGCCTACGTCACACGCAGAGAGCCGAGCGACAGGGCGGGCGCCGGGCAGGCGGCACTGGGCAGGAGCAGGCGAGCAGCAGATACAGATAGCGCAAATGGCGCGGCGGGGGGCGCCACAAGAGGTGCGGGCGCCCTCAGGCCATTAAGCGTCTACATTGTGATCAGGGGTGGGATTCAAATTTTTAACAACAGGTCCTCTAAGTCGCGGCGGCCGGAATTTTGGCCACGCCCATTTTCAATAACCCCGCCCATACTAATAAGCCACGCCCAGTTCAATAGACAGACCAGACACCATATCACCACAGTGACCTATAATACTATCTACAAGGCACAAATACTGCCACACCATGACCAGATGACATATTACCAACACAGTGATCGAATAATATCAAATACAAGGAACGAATACCACAACATCATGACCAGACCACATATTACCACCACATAGTGACTGAATACTACAATACTGATCAATAATAAAAAAAACCACAATACTATCACCATAAGTGCCATTATACACAGGAGATCTGTACTTAGTATGCAGCATCTGTGTATAGGTAATACAGTGATCACCGGTGACATACACAGGACCTCAGTATATAGTATACAGTGTATAGTGTCAGTGTATAGGTAACACACTGACTCATCAGTGACATCTCTAGGTGAAGTCCTTCATCTTTCATCCCGCACAGACCGCCATCACTTCATCCAGCCAGGACTCGTCTCTGCAGGAAATAACACAGTTATCTCGAGTTCCACTTGCAGAACACATTACTTAATTTTCCCAACTTCTACATTACACCACATGAAGAAGGCGACATAGTGTCACTCTACACAGTAATAGGACCGCCCCTCCATTTAAAACAGTATACTCAAAAAATAAAATAAATACATCACTGCAGTAATAATATCCCTTAATTAGCCCCTATGGTAATAATATTCGCCATCCTGGCCCCCGTGTGTCTCATTCCTGGCGTCAGCCATATATTCTCCCATCCTGCCCTAATGAGTATCTATCCTGCCCCATATGATCTTCCCATCCTGCCCCATCTGTCTCCATCGTATCCATCCTGCCCCATCTGTCTCCAATCCTGCCTCCAGTGCCTCCAGTCATGACGCCATGTCTGTCATCCTGCCCCGTGTCTCCATTCTGCCCCTGTGTCAAGCATTCTGCCCGTGTCCAGCATTCTGCACCAGTGTCCAGCATTCTGCACCAGTGTCCAGCATTCTGCACCAGTGTCCAGCTTTCTGCCCCTGTGTCCAGCTTTCTGCCCCCTGTGTCCAGCTTTCTGCCCCAGTGTCCAGCTTTCTGCCCCAGTGTCCAGCTTTCTGCCCCAGTGTCCAGCGTTCTGCCCCAGTGTCCAGCTTTCTGCCCCAGTGTCCAGCGTTCTGCATCAGTGTCCAGCGTTCTGCCCCAATGTCCAGCGTTCTGCCCCTGTGTCCAGCGTTCTGCCCCTGTGTCCAGCTTTCTGCCCCAGTGTCCAGCTTTCTGCCCCAGTGTCCAGCTTTCTGCCCCAGTGTCCAGCTTTCTGCCCCAGTGTCGAGCTTTCTGCCCCCGTGTCCAGCTTTCTGCCCCAGTGTCCAGCTTTCTGCCCCCGTGTCCAGCTTTCTGCCCCCGTGTCCAGCTTTCTGCCCCCGTGTCCAGCTTTCTGCCCCAGTGTCCAGCGTTCTGCATCAGTGTCCAGCGTTCTGCCCCAATGTCCAGCGTTCTGCCCCCGTGTCCAGCTTTCTGCCCCAGTGTCCAGCTTTCTGCCCCAGTGTCCAGCTTTCTGCCCCAGTGTCCAGCGTTCTGCCCCAGTGTCCAGCTTTCTGCCCCAGTGTCCAGCGTTCTGCCCCCGTGTCCAGCGTTCTGCCCCCGTGTCCAGCGTTCTGCCCCCGTGTCCAGCGTTCTGCCCCAGTGTCCAGCGTTCTGCCCCAGTGTCCAGCGTTCTGCCCCAGTGTCCAGCGTTCTGCCCCAGTGTCCAGCTTTCTGCCCCAGTGTCCAGCTTTCTGCCCCAGTGTCCAGCGTTCTGCCCCAGTGTCCAGCTTTCTGCCCCAGTGTCCAGCTTTCTGCCCCAGTGTCTAGCTTTCTGCCCCAGTGTCCAGCGTTCTGCCCCAGTGTCCAGCGTTCTGCCCCCGTGTCCAGCGTTCTGCCCCCGTGTCCAGCGTTCTGCCCCCGTGTCCAGCGTTCTGCCCCAGTGTCCAGCGTTCTGCCCCAGTGTCCAGCGTTCTGCCCTGTGTCCAGCGTTCTGCCCCCGTGTCCAGCGTTCTGCCCCAGTGTCCAGCGTTCTGCCCCAGTGTCCAGCGTTCTGCCCCAGTGTCCAGCGTTCTGCCCCAGTGTCCAGCGCTCTGCCCCAGTGTCCAGCGTTCTGCCCCAGTGTCCAGCGTTCTGCCCCAGTGTCCAGCTTTCTGCCCCAGTGTCCAGCTTTCTGCCCCAGTGTCCAGCTTTCTGCCCCAGTGTCCAGCGTTCTGCCCCCGTGTCCAGCGTTCTGCCCCCGTGTCCAGCGTTCTGCCCCCGTGTCCAGCGTTCTGCCCCAGTGTCCAGCGTTCTGCCCCAGTGTCCAGCGTTCTGCCCCTGTGTCCAGCGTTCTGCCCCCGTGTCCAGCGTTCTGCCCCAGTGTCCAGCGTTCTGCCCCAGTGTCCAGCCTTCTGCCCCAGTGTCCAGCGTTCTGCCCCAGTGTCCAGCGCTCTGCCCCAGTGTCCAGCGCTCTGCCCCAGTGTCCAGCGTTCTGCCCCAGTGTCCAGCGTTCTGCCCCAGTGTCCAGCGCTCTGCCCCCCCTGTGTCCAGCTTTCTGCCCCGTCTCCAGCTTTCTGCCCCAGTGTCCAGCTTTCTGCCCCAGTGTCCAGCTTTCTGCCCCAGTGTCCAGCTTTCTGCCCCAGTGTCCAGCGTTCTGCCTCCCTGTGTCCAGCTTTCTGCCCTGCCCCCCCCCCTCCCGTTTGCCGCTCTCAATAATAATTAAAATAAAAAACAAGTTCTTCTTACCTGACCGCGATCCTGCTCTATCTGCTTATCGGTGGGGGCGGCCATCTTCCTGAGGCCGCGCGTGCGCAGGTGGAGTGCTCTGCTGCCCGGGGCTTCAGGAAAATGGCCGCGGGATGCCGCGCATGCGCAGATGGAGATCGCGGCGGCCATTTTTCTGAAGCCGAGAAGCGAACAGCCAGGTAAATTCTGCGCCGCCGGCGACCCGCCCCCCCGCATTGTGCCGCCCGGGGCGGCCCGCCCCCCCCTTCCTACGCCACTGCCAGGGGGGGCCCGATGACCGGGGGCGTGGTAACCGGAACGCTGGCAGATGGAAATTTTAGAAAACGGCTGCCCCGTACCGGGTCGTACCGGCTGAATCCCACCCCTGATTGTGATGTAATGTGACATTAATCTGCTGAGCTCAATAAATGCGCCCCTTGTATGCTAACGAGCCTTGGCGCCCTGTGCGGCCGCACAGGTCGCACAGGGCAAAGGCCGGCCCTGTATCCACCCACCCTCACATAGAAAATACAGGGGAATTGTGACAGTGTGAACATCGCACTCTATTTTGATTTGGCAGTTTGCAGTCATATAGAGTGACTGCATACTTTTCATTTCTGCCCAGACAACCCCTTTAACAATCAGTGGATGCTTTTTCGCAGTGAAAACACCCTGATCTTCATGCTGCCCGATACAAGTCCCAAAATAGCCCTAGGGAGGGCATATATCAGGAAAAAAATTGCAACTTACCTAGAAAATTTTACACATGGTTTACACTGTTTGAAATTGGGGTTGGTAAAATTTGGCAAATTGAATATTACAGAGTCTCCTTAGCAGTGGGGTGACCTCCTTTTGGTGGAGAGCACTTTGAGTCTGTCTAAAGTAGACCGTGTAGCATTTTATATGTGAAGTAGTTGATGTAATTACTCTTTTCTCGATTAAAGGTAATTCTCATAGCGCTGTTAATTATGGATCGGAGCAAACATGAAAATGTGTGTTTCATATTTCTTGACGCAATTGTGCAATTTTTCTAGGATTGGATAATTTTGGCCGAAGCCCTACTATACAGTATTTGGACCACCATAAGTGTTTTCCACACATTAGTTTGGATAGCATATTGACGAATCTAAAAAAGAAAATACAAAATCATGTAACCTGTTTGATAAATGAAACAACAGTGATAATTTATTATGCATATATAAGGGTGTTCTGTTCAGGAGACCCGTGGCAGGTCCGAATAGATTTGCCTGAAATATGCTCATCTCAAAGAGTCCTTGCAAAGGATAATTTGCTCTCCTTCTAAGGGTAATTTTTTTTTGTGTTAGGAAATTATAAGGGTTAAAATTTAACCAGCGATTTCTCATTCTTACAACACCATTTTTTTTTTTAGGGACCACATCACATTTGAAGTCGCTTTGAGGGGTCTATATGATAGAAAATACTAAAAAGTTACACCATTCTAAAAACTGCACCCCTCAAGGGGCTCAAAACCACATTCAAGAAGTTTATTAACCCTTCAAATGCTTCACGGGAATTTTTGGAATGTTAAAAAAAAAAATAACATTTAACTTTTTCACAAAAAATTTACTTCAGATCCAATTTTTTTTATTTTACCAAGGGTAACAGGAGAAACTGGACCCCAAAAGTTGTTTTGCAATTTGTCCTGAGTACGCTGATACCCCATAAGTGGGGGTAAACCACTGTTTGGCGCACGGCAGAGCTAGGAAGAGAAGGAGCGCCGTTTAACTTTTTCAACGCAAAATTGGCTGGAATTAAGATCGGACACCATATCGCATTCGGAGAGCCCCTGATGTGCCTAAACAGTGAAAACCCCCCACAAGTGACACCATAAGGAACTTATCTACAAGTGACACCATTTTGGAAACTAGACCCCCTAAGAAACTTATCTAGATGTGTGGTGAGCACTTTGAACCCCCAAGTGTTTCACAGAAGTTTATAACGTAGAGCCGTAAAAATAAAAAATCCTAAAAATGATCTTTTCGCCCCAATTTTTTATTTTCCCAAGGGTAACAGGAGAAATTGGACCACAAGAGTTATTGTGCAATTCGTCCTGAGTACGCTGATTCCCCATATGTGCAGGTAAACCACTGTTTGGGCGCATGGCAGAGCTCGGAAGGGAAGGAGCGCCAGATTTTACTGTTACGGTTTGCAGGTGCCAAAACCCACTTGGAGAGCATGAGGTGCCAAAACAGTAGAACCCCCCCCATAAGTGACCCCATTTTACAAACTACACCTCAATGAATTCATCTAGGGGTGCAGTGATCATATTGACACCATGGACATGTGACAGAATTTTATTCCATTGGGCAGCCATGCGGAGAGACTCGGGAGAAACGGAGTGCTATTTGCCTATTTAAGTGAATGGGTCTGTGCAAATGTCAGTGTGTTTCCACAGACCGTGTGTCAGTGGGGAAAACACGCTGACATGTCCGATTTTTAATGTCAGCACGGGTCGCAAAACATCCAGCACACATGCACAGGCATAACACACATGGATGTCATCCATGTGACGCATCGGCGCCAGGGAGAAGCGTTACAGTAAGTGCAATTCCCCGGCGCCAGGTGCTGAACACGACTCATCATTCTCCCCTGCTCTGCCGGCGATCGGCATAAGCAGGGGAGAATGATGCCGGGGAACAGCGCTTACTGTAACGCTTCTTCCCTGGCGCCCATCCTTGTGGTACTGATTCGGCACACGCATGCCACACGTGTGCTGCCAGTATTAGACACATGGACACTGACAACTCCGGTACCAAAAATATCAGGACGTGAAAGAGACCTTATAGCGGGTTTTTATGCTTGACTGTCACATACTAAAAGACACTTTTTATTGCAAAAAATAGTTTTTGCATCACCATATTTTGAGAGCTATTATTTTTACATATTTTGGCTGCCTGAGTCATGTGAGGTCTTCTTTTTAGCGGGACGAGTTGACGTTTTTATTGGTACCATTTTCGGGCACATGACATTTTGTGATCACATTTTATTCCGATTTTTGGGAGACAGAATGAACAAAAACCAGCAATTCATGAATTTGTTTGAGGGGGCGTTCCGCGTGTGGTAAAACTGATAAAGCGGTTTTATTCTTCGGGTTAGTACGATTACAGCAATACCTCATTTCTATATTTTTTATATAAAAAAATAATTATTTTTGCATCTCTATTCTGAGGAGATCAGTCAGAAGGGTAAACTCAATACTATATTTATGTGCTTTGTAAAGTAATTGATCGCAGAAAATCTTGTTCATGATAAAAGAGAACCTGTTGGCACGATTTTGCAATGTAAAAGCATGTCTGTAATGGCACTGTAATACTGACTACATTGATACCTTTGGTACAGAAATCTGCTATGTTCTTCTGCAATCAATATTTGAAGTTTTCTACTAATTAGGTCTCCTTGTCTATGATTCCTCAGCCCTCCACCTTTCTCCTGTCTTTGAATGACAGGTCACTGCTGAGATTTCAAAAGAGGATGCAGGTTATTCACAGTCCAAAAGTAGACTGACGGGTCACAGACAGGTAAAAGAAGACCTAGTATGTAGTTCAGCCCCTGTGCACCGAAATTTCGTTAGCAGAAAACTTCAAATGATGCTTAAAGGAGAACAACAAAGCAGATTTCTTTACCAAAGGTATCAATGTAACCTGAATCATAGCCTCCGTCACAGGACTCTCTTTACTTTACATTACAAAATTGTTCTGATAGGTTCTCTTTTATTCCCTGGTCGAGCTCCTGGCATGGGCAGCAAATAACTGATTTTGGAACATTTCCTGGCCACACCACTGTAGTTTGTAGATACACAGAAGTGGCCATAATATGGCAACTGTGAGGCCACCAGAAAAAACTCATTGTAGACAATAAAGCATTGATAATTCACAGCTATTATTACTTTATTTCAGTGATCAATGGAACTCATAATAGTTTTATATCCCTTCTGATTGCATTATCTTAGCAATCTGTGCATTGTCTTTGGTTAGATAACATCAAGCACTGTTAAGCCCCATATACACTTTAGATAGCTGTCTAACTCGCTCAATTCCTCCATACACCAGAGTTTACACTCTGCCAAGTGCTCTTGTGTTATTTCTTGTGAGAGACATCTCTGGCAGCAAATTACCTCTAAAGGTACCTTCACACGAAACGACATCGCTAGCGATCCGTGACGTTGCAGCGTCCTGGCTAGCGATATCGTTTCGTTTGACACGCAGCAGCGATCAGGATCCTGCTGTGATGTCGCTGGTCGCTGAATAAAGTCCAGAACTTTATTTGGTCGTCCGATCGCTGTGTATCGTTGTGTTTGAAAGCAAAAGCAACGATACCCAGCGATGTTTTACACTGGTAACCAGGGTAAACATCGGGTTACCAAGCGCAGGGCCGCGCTTAGTAACCCGATGTTTACCCTGGTTACCAGCGTAAAAGTAAAAAAAACAAACAGCACATACTTACATGCGTCCCCCAGCGTCTGCTTCCTGACACTTACTGAGCGCCGGCACCTAAAGTGAAAGTGAAAGCACAGCGGTGACGTCACCGCTCTGCTGTTAGGGCCGGAGCTCAGTCAGTGTCAGGAAGCAGACGCTGGGGGACGCATGTAAGTATGTGCTGTTTGTTTTTTTTACTTTTACGCTGGTAACCAGGGTAAACATCGGGTTACTAAGCGCGGCCCTGCGCTTAGCAACCCAATGTTTACCCTGGTTACCCGGGGACCTCGGCATCGTTGGTCGCTGGAGAGCGGTCTGTGTGACAGCTCTCCAGCGATCAAACAGCGACGCTGCAGCGATCGGCATCGTTGTCGCTATCGCTGCAGCGTCGCTTCGTGTGAAGGTACCTTTAGGCTATGTGCACATGCTGAGTATTTGCCTGCAGAAATTTCTGCAAGTTTTCTGCATCTCTTGGCAGGAAAAACGCTGTGGCAAAAATGCGCATTTCTGCCATGTTTTTTTTTTGTATGTGCTTTTGTACAGCAATGAAAGCTTTTTTGAGCTAAAGTTTTTTTAAAAAGTTTTGTGATGTAATTTCTTGGTTCGACACCACCTTTTTTATGCTGTATGGCATCAGGGTAATGGGATTAGGGCTTGGTATCAGCAGCTGCCATTGACACCTAGCCTAGTAATGAAAAGGTGTCAGCCCAACACCTTCATTACTAAGCTGATAAATAAACACAAACACACACATTGTCACCAGCCTATGTAGGAGCGTTAACAGAACGAACGTACATAGGCTGTAACCAAACAGCAACTGTTAATTTTAAAGAAAAAAAATTGGGCTCCCACGTAATTTTAATAACCAGCAGAGAGAAGGCTGAATGCTGATGTTAATATTCTGGGAAGGAGCCAATAGCCATAAAGGTTCCCAGGCTATTAATATCAGCTCACAGCTGTTTGCATAGCCTATACTGGCTAGTTTACAGGGTCCCCCAAAAAATTGACAAAGGGTCACCCTATAAAATCTAACCAGCAAAGGCTCTGCAGACAGCTGCGGGCTGATATTAATAGCCTAGGAAGAGGCCATGGATATTGGCCCCTCTCAGACTAAAAACATCAGCTCAGCCACCCCAGAAAAGGTGCATCTATAAGAAGTGCCAATTCTGGCACTTAGCTTTGCTTTTCAGATTTGCCCTCTAGCGGTGGCAAGTAGGGTTCATATTTGTGGGGTTGATATCACCTTTGTATTGTCGGGTGACATCAAGTTCACAGATTAGTAATGAAGAGGCATCTATAAGACACCTATCCATTAGTAACCCGATAGTGATATTGTATAAAACACAGACACCCAGAATAAAGTCCTTTATTTGAAATAATGACTCCTTTAATGAATCTTAATTAAACTATACTCACCGAATCCAACGTCTCCTGCAACAAAAGTATAATAATAAACCACAATATTCCTCAACTGTCCGTCGAGGAGATAATCCATAATGTTCAATGAAGATCCTGATCCATTTGAGAGCAGTCACATCAGTGATGTGACTGCTCTCAAAGACAGCCAGCGATACACTGACAGGAGGTAATCGCTCCCACAGTGTATAGCCCTGAGCTGCTGTGAGAGAGTTCGCCGGAGTTCATCAGCTGATCAGCTCCAGTGCTCTCCCTTATGGCACCACTGCTGCCAGGGAAAGTTCTCAAGCAGAGGTGCTGTGAGAGCACCGGAACTGATCAGCTGATAAACTCTCTGCCGGCAGCTCAGTGATATACCGCAGGAGCGATTACCAAATTCCGACCAACTATTGTGAGAAGCTTGTGGATATTTCAAACGTTTGACCCAAGTCATTCACTGGAAGGGCAATGGTACCAAATACTAATGAAATGTATGTAAACTTTTGACTTTGCAGTAATAAAATGCCTTAAAACATTCTCTCATTCTGGCATTTAGCAAATATTAGTAATTATGGTAATCCTAATTGACCTAAAACTGGAAAGGTTTATTCTGATTTCATGTCAGATATTAAGAAAAACATGAATATGTGTCTTTTTATATATTGTATGTAAACTTCTGGTTTCAACTGTAACTATTCACATAGTGTGATCTATTATATAACTTGCTAAGAAAGCGGAAGACTGTTTATTGTATGGAATGTTGTAATAATTAGGAATGCTGACTCCAATATTTCAAATAGCTGCATTCAGTATTTTGGTAGTGAACTGCTAATTCATAGTGGTCACTAGCAAGTAACTGGGTTAAATTGAATCAAGCATGTGAGACGCTGACTATGAAGGACCCTGTGCAGAATGTGTGTGTAGGCCCACTCCTTTCATGTCCTGCCCGCTTGTACAAAAATGTGCAGATGTCTACACGTTAGACACATTTACAGTGGCATGTAAAAGTTTGGGCACCCTTGGTCAAAATTACTGTTATTGTGAACAGTTAAGCAATTTGTGGATGAAATGATCTCTAAAAGGCCTGAAGTTAAATATAACACATTTGATTTGGATTTTAGGAAAAAGATAAAAATATAGTGATTTTTTTACATTTTAAAAATTACAATAAAGGAAAATGTGCTGATGCAAAACTTTGAGAATCCCTGGAGATTTGTGTGCTCAGATAACTTTGACCAAGGTTTCAGACCTTAATTAACCTGTTAGTGTTATGGCTTGATCTCTATCATTGTTAAGAAAGACTAGGTGATGAAAATTTCCCTGCTTCATAAAAAACCCACACACCTTTAGCCTTGTGTCAAAAACGGCAGCCAGGGGTTCTTCTAAGCAGCTGCCTAGCACTCTGAAAATGAAAATAGTGGAGGCTCACAAAGCAGGAGAAGGCTGTAAGAAGATAGCAAAGCGTTTTCAAGTTGCCCTTTCCTCCATTCAAAATATGATTAAGGGTACCGTTACACAAAACGATTTACCAACGATCACGACCAGCGATACGACCTGGCCGTGATCGTTGGTAAGTCGTGTGGTCGCTGGGGAGCTGTCACATAGACAGCTCTCCAGCGACCAACGATGCTGAAGTCCCCGGGTAACCAGGGTAAATGTAAAAAAAAAAAAACAGTACATACTCACATTCCGGTGTCCGTCAGGTCCCTAGCCGTCTGCTTCCCGCACTGACTGTGAGTGCCGGCCGTAAAGTGAAAGCAGAGCACAGCGGTGACGTCACCGCTGTGCTCTGCTTTTACTTTCCGGCCGGCAGTCAGTCAGTGCGGGAAGCAGACGGCTAGGGACCTGACGGACACCGGAATGTGAGTATGTACGGTTTGTTTTTTTTTACATTTATGATGGTAACCAGGGTAAACATCGGGTTACTAAGCGCGGCCCTGCGCTTAGTAACCCGATGTTTACCCTGGTTACAAGCGAACGCATCACTGGATCGGTGTCACACACACCGATCCAGCGATGACAGCGGGAGATCCAGCGACGAAATAAAGTTCCAAACGATCTGCTACGACGTACGATTCTCAGCAGGGTCCCTGATCGCTGCTGCGTGTCAGACACAGCGATATCGTATGGATATCGCTGGAACGTCACGGATCGTACCGTCGTAGCAACAAAAGTGCCACTGTGAGACGGTACCCTAAGAAATAGCAATTAACAAGAACAGTGGAGGTCAAGATAAAGTCTGGAAGACCAAACAAAATTTTTGTGAGAGCAGCTCGTAGATTGCTAGAGAGGCAAATTAGAACCCCTGATTGACTGCAAAAAAAACTTCAGGCTCTGGAGTTGTGGTACATTGTTCTACTGTTCAGAGACACCTGCACCTTCATGAAAGAGTCATCAGAGGAAAATCTCTCCTATATCCTCACCATAAAATTAAGCATGAGATGTATGTAAAAGAAGATCTAAACAAGCCTGATGCATTTTGGAAATAAGTCCTGTGGCCCAATGAGGTTAAAATAGAACTCTTTAGCCACAATGATCAAATTTATGATTGTTAAAAAAGGGCACAGAATTTTATGAAAAGAACATGTCACCAACCATGAAGCATAGAGGTGGATCACTCATGCTTTGGGGTTGTGTTGTAACCAATGGCATGGGGGAACGTTTCATGGGTGGAAGGAAGAATGTATTCAATGAAATTTCAACAGATTCCTGATGCAAACATGATGCAATCTGTAAAAAAGCTGAAGTTGAAAAGAAGATGGTTTCTACAAATGGATAATGATACTAAACACAAGTCAAAATCCACAGTAGACTACCTTAAAAGGCACAAGCTGAACAAACATTTTACAATGGTCGTCAAAGTCCGCTGTTCAGAATATCATTGAAAATCTGTGGCTAGACCTCAAAAAAGTAGAACATGCAATACGACCCAGGAATCTCACAGAACTGGAAGAATTTTCCAAGGAAGAATGGATGAAAATCCCTCAAACAAGAACTGAAAGACTCTTGTCTTTCTACAAAAAGCATTTATAAGCTGTGATACTTTCAAAAGGGCTGCTACTAGGTAGTAGCCATAAACAAAAAGTGGATGTAATAATTTAAATAGAGAGGGAGTCCATCTCAGAATATTAAACATAAATGATAATGACATGTACGTCCTAAATAATGGATGGCAGACCATCCGGGAATGAAGAAACCGAAAAAAACATAAGAACATGGATCAAAACAGAAAATAGATGGGGACAATATAAATAAAAAAAATGCCGCGCATGCGCCAACCTCCACCAGGTCCTTGTTCATCGGCTGCTATTCACTATTTCAAAAATGCGTCACCCCTGACAAAGGACCAAGTTCCAAAATGAGCGCCGGGGACTACGCACTATGAACCAGGGACCACTAATTGAACATTTCCAGGTAACTGTCTCAGGTCAACATATCTTTATTTACACCTCTTACTACTACTTTACTCTGCTGACATTGCAGCTGATCCTGTGTTGCATGGGTACTTATAGGGCAGCATTTTTCTATATCTCTTGGTGCTATGTTTATCATGTTGGATAAAATTCAACACATTTTATTTGATGCGACTGGTCAGGGTGACATGTTGATGTGGTGCTAGGGCTACATGACTAAAGGGCTTTAAACTTGACATTTTGATGTAACAGGCTAACATCAATAGATTTTCTTCAATCCAATACTCTTCCTAAAACTATTGTTAATTGTTGGCACAATTATGAGAAAAGCTGTATCATCTCTTAGATCAGAAAAGAATGAGAAATATTTATATAGCAATATATTAAATATTTTAGGGAACCATACTTTCACTCCATGTATTGGCCTAGTTTGTAACGAACAACACGCAAACAGAGAACAGGCTCACAATAGACAAATGTGTAATTCACATGAAAGCAAAAAAAACATAGCCTGAACCATTTGGCTTCTTTCCATCAATGGAAATACATAATTGTTGTGAATTTTGATTCTGGGCTCCCCCGGTGGCCGCTTGTGGAATTGGACTTGTCATCCTCTTTCCTGTTTCACCTGGTTCCATCAGTAGTGGGTGTCGCTATTTAAGCTCATTTCTCTGGTGGTTTCTTGCCGGTCAACAATGTTATCTGATGCCTCTCAGTGCTTGTTCCTGCTTCTAGACAACTACTAGATAAGTTGGACTTTTGTCCATGTTTTGTTTTGCCTATTTGTTCCAGTTCACAGCTGAAGTTTTGTTACTGTGTCTGGAAAGCTCTCGTTGATCAGGGATTGCTACTCTGGCGTTATGAGTTAATGCCGGAGTTTAAGGTAATCTCTGGATGGTGTTTTGTTAGTGTTTTTCTGCTGACCATGAAAGTATACTATCTGTCTTCTGCTATCTAGTAAGCGGACCTCAAATTTGCTAAGACTATTTTCCTGCTGCGTTTGTTGTTTCATCTGAACTCACCGTCATTATATGTGGGGGGCTACTGTCTTCTTTGGAATATTTCTCTAGAGGTGAGCCAGGTCTTATATTTCCCTCTGCTAGCTATTTAGGTCTTAGGCCAGAGCTGGGCATCTAGCGATAAATAGGAAATGCTACCTGGCTATTTCTAGTTGCGCGGCAGGCTTAGTTCATGGTCAGTATAGTTCCATCTTCCGAGAGCTTGTCCCTCTATAGGCTTGCTATGATCTCTGCCTGCAGAGATCATGACAGTTTGACCGGCCCGTAAAGTGTTAAAGACCCAGGTTGTGAAAGGAGAGTTATAAGAAGTCTGCTGGAATTTTTTTTTTTTTTTTTTTTCCTCCAGTCTGCCTTGCTGCAGTCTTTTTTCTCTCTCTCCTCCTAATCTCTGTATGGCTCTGTGTGCACCTGACAATCATGGATCTCCAGAGTGTAACTGCGGGTTTGAATAATCTCATCACGAAAGTACAAAATTTACAAGATTTTGTGGTACATGCTCCGGTATCTGAGCCGAGAATTCCTTTGCCGGAGTTCTTCACAGGGAATAGAGCTAGCTTCCAGAATTTCCGAAATAATTGTAAGCTTTATTTGTCCCTGAAGTCTCGTTCAGCTGGAGACCCTGCTCAGCAGGTTAGGATTGTGATTTCCTTGCTCAGGGGTGACCCTCAAGATTGGGCCTTCTCATTGCCAGCAGGGGATCCTGCGTTACGCGATGTGGATGCGTTTTTTCTGGCCTTGGGCTTGCTTTATGAGGAACCTCATTTGGAACTTCAGGCAGAAAAAACTTTGATGGCACTATCTCAGGGGCAAGACGAAGCTGAAGTTTTCTGCCAAAAATTCCGTAAATGGTCTGTGCTTACTCAGTGGAATGAGTGCGCCTTGGCGGCAACTTTCAGAGAAGGTCTCTCTGATGCCGTTAAGGATGTTATGGTGGGGTTCCCTGTGCCTGCAGGTCTGAATGAGTCCATGACAATGGCTATTCAGATTGATAGGCGTCTGCGGGAGCGCAAACCGGTGCACCATCTGGCGGTGTCTATGGAAAAGACGCCAGAAAGTATGCAGTGTGATAGAATTCTGTCCAGGAGCGAGCGACAGAATTTTAGACGGAAGAATGGATTGTGTTTCTATTGTGGGGATTCTACTCATGTTATATCAGCATGCTCTAGGCGTACAAAGAAGCTTGATAAGTCTGTTTCCATTGGCACCATTCAGTCTAAGTTTATTTTGTCTGTAACCCTGATTTGCTCTTTGTCATCCATTGCCACGGACGCCTATGTTGACTCTGGCGCCGCTCTGAGTCTTATGGATTGGTCCTTTGCCAATCGTTGTGGTTTTGATTTAGAGCCTTTGGAGACTCTTATTCCTCTGAAGGGGATTGACTCCACCCCATTGGCTAATAATAAACCACAATACTGGACACAAGTAACCATGCGTATCAATCCGGATCACCAGGAGATTATTCGTTTCCTGGTGCTGTATAATTTACATGACGATTTGGTACTGGGATTGCCATGGTTGCAGTCTCACAACCCAGTCTTGGACTGGAGAGCAATGTCTGTGTTGAGCTGGGGATGTAAGGGTATTCATGGGGACTTACCTTTGGTTTCTATTTCGTCGTCCATTCCCTCTGAAGTCCCTGAGTTCCTCTCTGATTATCAAGACGTCTTTGACGAACCCAAGCTTGGGTCGTTACCTCCGCACCGTGAGTGCGATTGTGCCATAGATTTGATACCGGGTTGTAAATATCCAAAGGGTCGTTTGTTTAATCTGTCTGTGCCGGAACATGCTGCTATGCGGGAATATATAAAGGAGTCTTTGGAAAAGGGACATATTCGTCCATCTTCTTCTCCCTTGGGAGCTGGGTTTTTCTTTGTCTCAAAAAAAGACGGCTCTTTGAGACCATGTATTGATTATCGGCTTCTGAATAAGATCACTGTTAAGTATCAATACCCATTGCCATTGCTTACTGATTTGTTTGCTCGTATAGAGTGTGCTAAGTGGTTCTCTAAAATTGATCTTCGTGGGGCGTATAATTTGGTGCGGATCAGGCAGGGGGATGAGTGGAAGACCGCATTTAATACGCCCGAGGGCCACTTTGAGTATTTGGTCATGCCTTTTGGTCTTTCTAATGCCCCTTCAGTTTTCCAGTCTTTTATGCATGATATTTTCCGCGATTTTCTGGATAAATTTATGATAATATATCTGGATGATATTCTGATTTTTTCTGATGACTGGGACTCTCATGTCCAGCAGGTCAGGAGAGTTTTTCAGGTTCTGCGGTCTAATTCTTTATGTGTGAAGGGGTCTAAGTGCGTTTTTGGGGTCCAGAAAATTTCCTTTTTGGGGTATATTTTTTCTCCCTCTTCCATTGAGATGGATCCCGTCAAGGTGCAAGCTATTTGTGACTGGACTCAGCCCTCCTCTCTTAAGGGTCTTCAGAGATTTTTGGGCTTTGCCAACTTTTACCGCCGATTTATTGCTGGTTTTTCGGATGTCGTTAAACCACTGACTGATTTGACCAGACAAGGCGCTGATGTTGCTAATTGGTCCCCTCATGCTGTAGAGGCCTTTCAGGAGCTTAAGCGCCGTTTTGCCTCTGCCCCTGTGTTGCGTCAGCCTGATGTGAATCTGCCTTTTCAGGTTGAGGTTGACGCTTCGGAGATCGGAGCTGGGGCAGTGTTGTCGCAGAAAGGTTCCGACTGCTCCGTCATTAGGCCTTGTGCCTTCTTTTCTCGCAAATTTTCGCCCGCAGAGCGGAATTATGATGTTGGGAATCGGGAGCTTTTGGCCATGAAGTGGGCGTTTGAGGAGTGGCGCCATTGGCTCGAGGGGGCTAGGCATCAGGTGGTGGTATTGACTGACCACAAAAATTTGATTTATCTTGAGACTGCCAGACGCCTGAATCCTAGACAGGCGCGCTGGTCTTTATTTTTTTCTCGCTTTAATTTTGTGGTGTCATACCTACCGGGTTCTAAGAATGTTAAGGCAGATGCCCTTTCTAGGAGTTTTGACCCGGACTCTCCTGGTAATTCTGAACCCACAGGTATCCTTAGGGAGGGAGTAATTTTGTCGGCCGTTTCTCCTGATCTGCGGCGGTCCTTGCAAGAGTTTCAGGCGGATAGACCGGATCGTTGTCCGCCTGATAGACTGTTTGTTCCGGATGATTGGACCAGCAGAGTCATCTCTGAGGTACATTCTTCTGCATTGGCAGGTCATCCCGGAATTTTTGGTACCAGGGATTTGGTGGCAAGATCCTTCTGGTGGCCTTCCCTGTCACGAGATGTGCGAGTCTTTGTGCAGTCATGTGACGTTTGTGCTCGGGCCAAGTCTTGTAGTTCTCGGGCTAGCGGACTGCTGTTGCCCTTGCCTATTCCTAAGAGGCCTTGGACACACATCTCGATGGATTTTATTTCAGATCTGCCTGTTTCCCAGAAGATGTCTGTCATCTGGGTGGTCTGTGACCGTTTCTCTAAAATGGTCCATTTGGTTCCTCTGCCCAAGTTGCCTTCTTCTTCTGAGTTGGTTCCTCTGTTTTTTCAGAATGTTGTCCGATTGCACGGTATTCCTGAGAATATTGTTTCTGACAGAGGTACTCAATTTGTGTCTAGATTTTGGCGGGCATTCTGTGCTAGGATGGGCATAGATTTGTCTTTTTCATCTGCTTTTCACCCTCAGACTAATGGCCAGACCGAGCGGACTAATCAGACCCTTGAGACATATCTGAGGTGTTTTGTCTCTGCTGACCAGGATGATTGGGTTGCTTTTTTGCCATTGGCAGAGTTCGCCCTCAATAATCGGGCCAGCTCTTCCACCTTGGTGTCCCCGTTTTTCTGTAATTCGGGGTTTCACCCTCGATTTTCCTCCGGTCAGGTGGAATCCTCGGATTGTCCTGGAGTGGATGCGGTGGTGGAGAGATTGCATCACATCTGGGGGCAGGTTATGGACAATTTGAAGTTGTCCCAGGAGAAGACTCAGCGTTTTGCCAACCGTCATCGTCGTGTTGGTTCTCGGCTTTGTGTTGGAGATTTGGTGTGGTTGTCTTCTCGTTTTGTCCCTATGAGGGTCTCTTCTCCTAAGTTTAAACCTCGGTTCATCGGCCCTTATAGAATATTGGAGATTCTTAATCCTGTTTCTTTCCGTTTGGACCTCCCTGCGTCCTTTTCCATTCATAACGTTTTTCATCGGTCGTTATTGCGCAGGTATGAGGTACCTGTTGTACCTTCAGTTGAGCCTCCTGCTCCGGTGTTGGTTGAGGGTGAGTTGGAGTACGTTGTGGAGAAAATTTTGGACTCTCGTGTTTCCAGACGGAGACTCCAGTATCTGGTCAACTGGAAGGGTTACGGCCAGGAGGATAATTCTTGGGTCAATGCATCTGATGTTCATGCTTCTGATCTTGTTCGTGCCTTCCATAGGGCTCATCCTGGTCGCCCTGGTGGATCTGGTGAGGGTTCGGTGCCCCCTCCTTGAGGGGGGGGTACTGTTGTGAATTTTGATTCTGGGCTCCCCCGGTGGCCGCTTGTGGAATTGGACTTGTCATCCTCTTTCCTGTTTCACCTGGTTCCATCAGTAGTGGGTGTCGCTATTTAAGCTCATTTCTCTGGTGGTTTCTTGCCGGTCAACAATGTTATCTGATGCCTCTCAGTGCTTGTTCCTGCTTCTAGACAACTACTAGATAAGTTGGACTTTTGTCCATGTTTTGTTTTGCCTATTTGTTCCAGTTCACAGCTGAAGTTTTGTTACTGTGTCTGGAAAGCTCTCGTTGATCAGGGATTGCTACTCTGGCGTTATGAGTTAATGCCGGAGTTTAAGGTAATCTCTGGATGGTGTTTTGTTAGTGTTTTTCTGCTGACCATGAAAGTATACTATCTGTCTTCTGCTATCTAGTAAGCGGACCTCAAATTTGCTAAGACTATTTTCCTGCTGCGTTTGTTGTTTCATCTGAACTCACCGTCATTATATGTGGGGGGCTACTGTCTTCTTTGGAATATTTCTCTAGAGGTGAGCCAGGTCTTATATTTCCCTCTGCTAGCTATTTAGGTCTTAGGCCAGAGCTGGGCATCTAGCGATAAATAGGAAATGCTACCTGGCTATTTCTAGTTGCGCGGCAGGCTTAGTTCATGGTCAGTATAGTTCCATCTTCCGAGAGCTTGTCCCTCTATAGGCTTGCTATGATCTCTGCCTGCAGAGATCATGACACATAATGATTTAATTTGTGTCAAATGATACATGTGTGCAGTGCAGACATGCTTGGAAGGACTGAATATACTGCTAGCAGGCAAATGTAATTTTAATGTCTGATTTTTTTTGTTTTCAAGGAAGATGAGCTGTTAGAGGTGTCCGGCAGTGGCTTTCTCCTTGCTCCCCATTAAAACAAATACACTGTGTACCAAATTATTATGCAAATTGAATTTAAGTGTCATAAAGATTTAATTGTTTTGTTTTTCAAATAAACTCATGGATGGTATTGTGTCTCAGGGCTCTATGGATGACTGAAATCAATCTTAAACACATGTGATAATTAGTTTTCCAGGTGATTCTAATTAAGGGAAAACCTCTTAAAAATGATGTTCCACATTATTAAGCAGGCCACAGTTTTCAAGTAACATGGGAAAGAAAAAGGATCTCTCTGCTGCCGCAAAACATCGAATAGTGCAATGCCTTGGTCAAGGGATGAAAACTTTAGATATTTCACGAAAACTTACGAGTGATCATCATACTGTGAAGAGACTTGTGACTGACACAGAGCACACACAGAGTTTATGCAGATAAAGGCATAATGAGGAAGGTTTTTGCCAGACAAATTCATTGGATTAATGAGATAGCAGCTGTCAAAATACCATTACAAAGCAGCAAACAGTTATTTGAAGCTGCTGGTGCCTCTGGAGTCCCTCGAACCTCAAGGTGTAGGATCCTTCAAAGGCTTGCTGTGGTGCATAAACCTACTATTCAGCCACCCCTAAACAGTGTTCACAAGCAGAAACAGTTGCAGTGGGCCCAGACATACATGAAGACTAATTTTCAAACAGTCTTGTTTACTGATGAGTCTCAAGCAACCCTGGATGGTCCAGATGGATGGAGTAGTGGATGTTTGGTGGATGGCCACCATGTACCAACAAGGCTGCGACATCAGCAAGGAGGTGGAGGAGTCATGTTTTGGGCCGGAATCATGGGGAAACAGCTGGTAGGGCACTTTAAGGTTCCTGAAGGTGTGAAAATTACCTCTGCAAAGTATATAGAGTTTCTGACTGACAACTTTCTTCCATGGCATAAAAAGCAGAAACGTGCCTTCAGGAGCAAAATCATCTTCATGTGTAACAATGCACCATCTCATGAGTCATTGGCTGCTATGGGCATAAAAGGAGATAAACTCATGGTGTGACCACCATCATCCCCTGACCTCAACCCTATGGAGAACCTTTGGAGTACCATCAAGCAAAAGATGAGGGTGGGAGGCAGTTCGCATGAAAACATTAGCTCTGAGAGGCTATTCTGACTTCTTGCAAAGAAATACAAGCAGAAACTCTCCAAAAACTCACAAGTTCAATGGATGCAAGAATTGTGAAGGTGATATCAAAGAAGGATTCCTATGTTAACATGTCACTTGTTGGCCTGTTAGGATGCTTTGGAGTTAAATAGCTTTTTGTTCAGTGAATGTGACCTCCTAATGCTGCAAATTCCACAAATGAGCATTTTCAGTTCTTTAAAACATCAAATGTTTAGAAATTCTACTGTGCCTAATAATTTGGAACAGTGCATTTTGAGTTTTTATTCATTTTGGAGATTATACTGAAATCATTGGGAGATTTCGTTAATAAAATTTGATGTATACTCTAACGGGTAATGACTTTTATTAGACTGACTGTCATTTGCACCGACCATTTAGGAAAATCCGAGAAAAATGTCATTTGCATAATACTTTGGAACATGGTGTAAATGCATGCCAAACCAAGCACTCATGTTTATGGTGGAGTTGAGAAAGATAACTGTCTGCCTAATGAACAGTTTTCCAAAAATTCTCATGTTTGGGGTCAGTTTAAAGGGGTTCTGCAGTGAAAGCAAGGTACGACTGCTCATACGCATTAAAACATTGCCGTTTTTGCCAATCAGGAATAAGGTTATAGCACCCCCCAGTGTCAGAAAATGTCCAGGATTTTAGCTTTCAGGGGTAGCTGTGAGCCTGGAGAACACATTCAGGGCTGGTTTTTCCAGTTCCCGATCACGTGATTGCCATTATTCAATGAATAACGGTGATCACGTAAAAAAACGTCTGCCAGCTATTTAAAACATTCCACTCTCTTCTGTCATGATACACGTCAGAGCAAAGTGAAATGCGGTCCCCAAGCCACCCTGCACTTTCCCCCTGTCCCTCCAGCTCAATCCCCTGTACCTCTGCATCCTCTTCCTGAAAAAAAAAATGTCAGGCGCATGCGCCACCCGGCAACAGCAGGGATTTCTCATATTGGTTCATTTGGATCACTGTGATAGACCCTATCACAGTGATCAAAAGCCAATATATAGCATATAATCTCCCCTGTGTCTTCCCCTTAGTCAGATTACAATTTTTGTATTTATGACAATATGACTAGTGTTGAGTGCAATTGCTCGCTACTCGAGTTTTCATCGGGGTCGTTTGAGCACTTGCGATACTTGGTGCATACTGGAGCACACCGATGCAAACTCGAGTAGCCCTTGCACTCAACACTAATGACATATTCAACATGACGACTTAATGTTATCAAATTCTGTGTAGTACCTTTGGGTTAAAAATACTCACTACTGTACAGCACCATGGAATTAATGATGATTTAAAAAAAAAAAAATTTTAGTTTTAATTGTTTTTCTTCATTAAAAATTAGAGTATAGTATACAGCATGTATGGTGAGTAAAGATGAGTGAATCTTTTAAATTTTGAATTCGACATCTTCAATTAATTAGTTTTCCCTGAAAATTTGATTTGTGATGAATCTCAATACTGCAAAGCCTCTTATTGCCCAGAAAAAAGTGTAAAATACTTTGTACTAGTGGTGTATTGAATCCCTTAAATTGTATTAAATTGCCCTCCTTGTTTGTACTGCGCCAAGAATAAAATAAAATTGCGTCAGTAAGGTGCTGTCCTGCAGTACATCACACATCAAAGTCACACAGATTCCGCACGTCCAGCAATTCTCTATCACTTAAATGTTTGTATTAATATTCATAAAGTATTACTACCATTCACATTTTCACTCTTATTTAACAAACCATTGCCGATCCGGGGTAGCGTCTTGCATATTAGGTGATTATATTGTGAAGCGTCAATATGTTTTTTCACTGGATTGAATGCTTGAATTTTCCATTATGACTACGTTTGAAAAAAGAGATTTATTGCCGTGTGTCTTCATTTATATATGTTTAAAAGGAGTATACCAGGAAGGATATGGGCATGCTGAACCATCTAATCACTAATCAGCCTCATTAGGACCCTTTACATCGACTAAAAAGCAACAGTCCAAACAGAATGCAGCATGGTTCAAAGTAGAGCGAGGTGTCAGACAAGGCTGCGGTCCGGTTGCCATTTCTCTTTTATTTATATCCAGAAGCTATTTTCAGTAAGGTTGGACTAGTCGAAAAAGAAGGAATCAAAATTGCTGGACTAGTCAGCAACAATTTTAAATTCATAGGCGATATACCATTGAGAGCAAAAACAGAGCTGGAATGAAGGACTTATTATGTAGTGTCAAGATGAAAAGCTACAAGTACAACCGGGACACATTTGAGATGGTCAGCGAGGAACTGGAAGTTGCAAGAGATTTCAACCTACTCGAATTGATGATAACTCAAAATGTAGTGAAGACATCAGAAGTCAATAGAAGAATAGCAATGGGCATATCAACAATCAAGTTACTAGACAAGGTCTTCAAATCAAGGAATATTTTACTAGCGATGAAGACACAGACTCGTACATACAGTTGTGCTCAAAGGTTTACATACCCTGGCAGAATTTTTGCTTTCTTGGCCTTTTTTCAGAGACTATGAATGATAACACAAAAATATTTTCTCCACTCATGGTTAGTGGTTGGGTGAAGCCATTTGTTGTCAAACTACTGTGTTTTCTCTCATTCAGCAGGACTATACTGATTCGAGGGGGGCACATATTGTCTCAGTGTGCAGTCTTCTCTGCGTGTTCATCTCTCTGTAGCTCCTCCTCGGGGGCGGGACCATTATCTCTGCTCTGTGTACACTTACATTAAGTAAATAATCTTTTTTGTGATCTGATCTCGGAATCAAACCCACAGCTTGCATCATGGTATGCAGCAGATTAAGGTATGAGCTACAGCAGTATTCTGCATCAGTCAGAGATAAAAACTTTGTATGGCTTGGTATGAAATCAGATGTAGATGGAGGTACAGTATGAGCCCATTGAGTTCAGTATTATAAGCCCAGAGCTTGTACAGTATGTAGCTGTAGTATAGCTTTGGGCATGAGCAATTAATTTATAGAAATGGGGATCATTGCTTAATTGTTCTAATTTTAGACATTCATGACAAATCGATATATTGTAAATGGGGTTCTTTGTGCCTCTACCCCCCATCTTGCTATGGAGATCTCTATTTTAGTTGCTAATGCAGATGAGCACACTGTATCTAGAACTCCCAGAATAAACTTTTCAAATTATTTTTACAGGAAAAAATAACGACAATAGTGTAAACAGTATACATGGGGTGATGTTATCAGATTTTACCCTCATCACTGAATTATTTTGGCAGTGCCAACGAAGGAAGGACATCTGGATTAAACTGGAACAAATAATGTTATGTTTCTGGTGTGTTCGTATCTTTGTTCTTTGGTTTGTGAGGTGTAAGCAGGTGTATCATGGTTCTCACATAGGGACCTACTGTAGTCAAAGAGCAGCATATGTGAAACCGTTTTTTTGTGGTTTAATATTTCCATCTAAATTTCTGCACATCTAAAGGGTAGTATACCTCACCTATTAAAAAGTGTCATAAACTCATATCAATGAGCCAGTGCTGCAATTTTTTTTTGAAAACTATCTTGAAAAATAACGTAGTTCATTTAAGGACAGTATTTCTATGGAGAAAAAGGAATTATGCAAAAAAATTTATGCAAAAAAAATTACATTGTCCTGAGAAATACCTATATGAATATAGGATTTACTTAAGTTATTTAAAACCATTTGGTTTCTAAATTTAGGCTTTGAGATGTCTGATATAGCCATTCTGCAGAATACTTATCAAATATCACAACCTGTCACCAATGCCAGATGAGTTGTATACCGTAATTGTAGTCTGAAGATCTGCCAACAATTTCCTTTGTGAGCAATTCAAGTGATGTGGTGACTCAAGAATGGGAAAAATGATCTGTTGTTTGTGATTGATGTCTGCATGTAAACATTTCAAATGATCCTTTGCACACATTGTCAGAAAAAATATTTCTATTTCAAAGTTTTTTGAAAAATTTGCAAATGTAAAGGAGAAACCAGATGACGATCTCAAATTGTGTAAAATCATAAGGCCTCTTTCACACTTCAGTCTTTTGGCGTCAGTCTGAAACCGCCATTTTCCTCAAATAGCGGATCCGCCATTTTTTTTTTTGCGGATCCGCTATTTTCCCATAGACATGCATTAGCGACGGATTGTGGCGGATGGTCGTCCATTCCATCCGCCATGCGATGGATCCGTCAAAATTTGGCGGACGTTGTCTAGACATTGACGGACATTATAACGTTTTTTGTCTGCGCCGAAATGGCGGTTCGCGATGGATCCGTCGCGTCCGCCATTCCATAGAATGGCCGCCTATGGGTGACTGATCCGTCGCCCCAATCCGCTTTTTCAATTGCGCATGCTCCAAAAAGTAGATGCTTTTCCCAGACAACCCCAAAGTAATTGATCCGTCAAAAAAACGGATCCGTTAGAACCGTTTTCTCGACAATTGTGACGGATCCGTCGATCCCTCACTATGTCGGAGCAGACTGACGCCAAACAACTGAAGTGTGAAAGAAGCCTTAGTAAACACATTGAGTATTTAATGAGTTTTTGATGTTGCAAGTTTTAGTGCAGCACTTCTGCACCTGTTGGGTAAATTAGTTGCTTACATTGCATTTTTTCACGCGTTTTTGACCTACATTTTTTTTCCTCTTTTGCTATGCTGTACTTTAAATAAAACTACTTTGGTGGTTTTCATACTTTTTGGCATTTGGCTTTGTGAAAACTTATGTGGATTACATATTTTTTTACCTGTGGATTTTCAATATCTAATGCAATTCTATGGGGAAAATCCACAATATAAAACTCGGCGTACCGAAAAGAACAATTGGCATGTTGCGTATTCCAGAAATGCACCGCAGGTCAGTGTACGCAGTGTGAAAAAAATAAAAAAGCACAGTGGGCAAGAGATTTATATAAATCCCATCCACTTTGCTGCAACTGTAAGACATTGTAATTTTTTTTTCAGCGTCAAAGACAGGGCCGTATTTGCCACTAGGCACCCGAGGGCACGTGCTTAGGGCGGGGACGATGCGGGGGGCGGCACCAGAGCAAGGTTTTTTGTTTTTTTTTATAAAGTCCGGGGGGTCACCTTAATTCCCCCATCCGCCCGCGAGTCCTTGCACCGACATCATACACTATGAGTGAGTCATCATACATACTCACCTAGCTAGCTCCAGCGATGCCTGGTCTGGTCTCAGCGTCGGCCAACGGCAGCTCGTCCTGTGTGAGCGGTCAGGTGGTACCGCTCATTAAGGTCATGAATATGAGCATATTCATGACCTTAATGAGCGGTACCACCTGACCGCTCACACAGGATGAGGGTGCTGCTTCGGGACAGAGGTGGAGAGGATTCCGTTCCGCGCGGTGTGGAAAAGGACAAAGGTGAGTATGATGACAGCCAGTGTGAGAGGACGGCAGGGGGAGGATGAAGGAGGATCGTGGACGGGGAGCAGCCGAGCCATACAAGATGGGAGCGCGGAGCGGCGGGGAGCCGATGAAGATGAACCATGCATGGAGCCTGGGGGCGGCTGGCCAGGGGGGAGAGATGATGAGCCATGCAAGATGGGAGCCGGCGATGAGCCATGCGTACAGGGGGGTATGGGAGATGAGCCAGAGCCACCCATGCATACAGGGAGGGGGAGATGAGCCAGGCATACAGGAGGGGGGAGAGATGAGCCATGCCTGATGGGAGCGGGGAGCCGATGAGCCATGCATGGGGGGAGAAGAGCCATGCATACAGGATGGGAGGGGGTGGGCCATTATACAGTATGCGTGGAACATCATATGTGGCCATTATACAGTATGGAGCATTATGTGTTGCCTTTATACAGTATGGAGCATCATGTGTGCCATTATACAGTATGGAGCATCATATGTGGCCATTATACAGTATTGAGCATCATGTGTGGCTATTATACAGTTTTGAGCATCATGTGTGGCTGTTATACAGGATTGAGCATCATGTGTGGCCGCCCATTATACAGTATGGAGCATCATATGTGGCCATTATACAGTATGGAGCATCATATGTGGCCATTATACAGTATGGAGCATCATGTGTGGCCAATGGCCATTATACAGTATTGAGCATTATGTGTGGCCTTTATACAGTATGGAGCATCATGTGTGGCAGTTATACAGTATTGAGCATCGTGTGTGGCCATTATACAGTATTGAGCATCATGTGTGGCCATTATACAGTATGGAGCATCATGTGTGGCCATTATACAGTATGGAGCATCATGTGTGGCCATTATACAGTATGGAGCACTCTGTGGCCATATTTTTTTTTATAATTATTGTATATAAAACAGTGTGATCAGCAGTGCTAAATGGGTGTGGTTGGGACTTGAATATGGGTGTGACTAGTTGTGAAATGGGTGTGGTCAGTGGCTTGGCCTAAAATTTGCCGCGGCGCACTATGTGCGCCGCAAACTTTATACCTCTTTCCCTTCTTCAAAAGTTGGGAGGTATGATACCGCATTTGCCAGATCATGGCAAGTGCCGCAAATCCCATAGGGAATGAATGAGGTCGAACGCAGTGTTGCCGTAAGTGATCCGTTACGCGGCAGATGCCGAAAAACTGCCCGATCTGCTGCAAAAGGCGACTTTCACATCAACGATTCTTGCCAAAGTCACTGCCGATAGTGTCATGCTCACCAAAGGGGGAGGCAGCACTAAAAGTGCCTAGGGCAGCAGAAACTCTAAATACGGCCCTGGTCAAAGACACGTGGTATCTCTGGAACACATCAACACATCCCATTGATTTTGAGAATTTTTGTTTGTGACATATTGTACTTTATGATAATGGTAAATGTATGTCGATATTTTCTGCGTTTATTTATAAAAAAAAATATCAGAAATTTAAAACAAAAATTAAAAAAGTGCAATTTTCAAACTTTGACTGATTATCACTTAAAGCCAGATAGCCATACCACACAAAAACATTAATAAAGCATTTCACATATGTGTGCGTTACATCAGCCCTATTTGGAAAATGTTGCTTTATTTTGTTAGCATTTTATAAGGTTTAAAAATGTATCAGTAATTTTTCATTTTTTCAAGGAAATATGCAAACCTTATTTTTTTAGGGACCTATTAAGTTTTCAAGTGACTTTGGAGGTTATATATATTGGAAACCCCCAAAAGTGATACAATTTTAAAAACAGTAAATAGTAATACAATTGGCGCACAGCAAAATGGAGCAAATCTCATAATATCAATGGGGGTGCAAGCCAAGTTGACAAAAAGCAGGAAATGGCAAAAGAAAAAAAGAAGTCACCTATAAGGTATGCACACCACCCAATGTCATATACTATAAAACAGCAAACTTTATTGGTAACAAAATTTTAACACCAATTAAAAACAATGCAACACTCCACCACATAAACCCCCCCTACCTGTGTGAAAAATAGCAATACACAGTGTTATACACTAAAACAATAAGTAATGGCAGCCAGAGAAAATACCTCCATGGAGGTATGCGAATATATAATACTACCAGCACACCCACCAGGTGAATAATACGCAGCACTGAGTCAAAGAAATGTACACAAAACACCTTGAATCAAATAACTACAATAATGTGGTAGAGATCCACACGGGGACAGGTGCGTAAGATCCAACCTGTCAGGTGAGTAAAAGTACTGCGGCAAAAGGCAAGTCACCTTGCATGCGCATTAGACACATTTCAGCAGAGACGTCTGCTCGCATTACTCCACTAGGAGCCGCCACCTCCGCTTCCCGGCTTGCCAGCCACACACACACCAGGCGTCACTTAGCATCAAGGATACAGGTATTTATACATCTTATTGGTAGCTCTTTACCCACTTCCCCTGGTGAAGCTGTCCTTGTAACAGCTATACGCGTTGGGAGTTTGCGTGGGTTTCCTCCGGGTTCTCCGGTTTCCTCCCACATTCCAAAGGCATACTGATAGGGAATCTAGATTGTGAGCCCCATCAGGGACAGTGATGATAATGTGTGCAACCTGTAAAGCGCTGCGGAATATGTTAGCGCTATATAAAAATAAAGATTATTATTATTATCTTACTTGTGGATCTTAAGCACCTGTCCCCGTGTGGATCTCTACCACATTATTGTAGTTATTTGATTCAAGGTGTTTTGTGTACATTTCTTTGACTCAGTGCTGCGTATTATTCACCTGGTGGGTGTGCTGGTAGTATTATACAGTATATCCGCATACCTCCATGGAGGTATTTTCTCTGGCTGCCATTACTTATTGTTTTAGTGTATAACACTGTCTATTGCTATTTTTCACACAGGTGGGGGGGGTTATGTGGTGGAGTGTTGCATTGTTTTTAATTGGTGTTAAAATTTTGTTACCAATAAAGTTTGCTGTTCTATATGATATTGGGTGGTGTGCATACCTTATAAGTGACTTATTTTTTTCTTTTGCAATTTTAAAATCGGCAACCCTCAACGTATTCAAAATTGCTTTCAAGTAGTTTATTAACCCTTCAGGTGCTATACAGTAATAAATGCAATGTGGCATAACAGGAATGAAGAAATATATTTTTACCACCTAAATGTTTCTAACGTCTGAACAGGACACTCTAGCTAGAAGACTTTAAGGCCATTATTTGGCTATGAATTGCCAAGGCAAATATCAGGACCATACAATCAAGGGGGGTTAAATAGGTAGCCCCCACCATCTAGATTCTGTAGCCATAATTGACTGCAGTATTTAAGGGATTAAACGACTATAGTCAGAACCAACAGTGATCATGACTGATGCAGCATGTTGTCAGCTATAGAGTACTGCTCTTTTGCAATTGTCAACCGACGGATGCTAGTCTATAATAGTAACAAACTTGGCACTCGTTATGTGAAGAAAGATTAAAGTTCATTTTATTGTGCATCCAGACAGAAAATTTAATCTGAACCTTTTCGGTCCGTTATAGGACCTTCATCAGAACAATCTGGATGTGGGAGCACGCTATATGTGGGCAAGGAGCGTTCGTATTGGTGCAGCCCGTGACTGGTATATGCTGGTAACTCCTGGGTATTGCAATTGAGTAGAGGCACATCAGAGGAGGCAACTAATTGCAATAAGAAGTGCGCTGTGAGTCCAGGTCCGTTCCTCCTGCATGACGGTACCCCTGCACCACGGACCTGGACTCACAGCGCACTTCTTATTGCAATTAGTTGCCTCCTCTGATGTGCCTCTACTCAATTGCAATACCCAGGAGTTACCAGCATATACCAGTCACGGGCTGCACCAATACGAACGCTCCTTGCCCACATATAGCGTGCTCCCACATCCAGATTGTTCTGATGAAGGTCCTATGACAGACCAAAAACGTTCCAATTAAATTTTCTGTCTGGATGCAACATAACAGCAACTTTAATCTTTCTTCACATAATGAGTGCCAAGTTTGTTACTATTATCTGATGGGCTGGAAACCTGACGAGCACCGACAACAAGAGAATCTATGAGTGCCGTGTGTTTCTAAACAAGGTGGGTGCTAGTCTGTTATATCACAGGTCAGTAAAAAGATGCATTGGTGGTCACTAAAGGGTTAATATGTAATTTTTTTTTTCGAAAAATGCAGCATTACTTCCATGCTCCATCTATATTTATTGCTTCAATGGGTGGCCTGATGGTCTTACTCGATGATTGAGAGTTTTGTTTATGCCCGCAGCAATATGACAACCCCCTGGACTTCTAAACCCAGAACAAGAAGGAATTGATTGAAAAGAATTAACAAGTTATACAGAATCTTTTCCCATTTCCTCCGATCGTACTGCAGTATGAACATCACCAATTACCTTTACTATGTTTTTCTAAAAAATGTGTCCGTGCTTCTGAATGCTAACGATGGAGTTAATTAAGGCTTCTTTCACACTAGCGTCGGGCTCGGCCCTTCGCTGTGCGTCGGGCCGAGGTTCCCGACGCTAGCGTTGTCTCCGCCGCGCAACCGGGGCAGCGGATGCATTTTTCCAGCGCATCCGCTGCCCCATTGTGAGGTGCGGGGAAGTGCGGGGAAGTGCGGGGAGGTGGGGGCGGAGTTCCGGCCGCGCATGCGCGGTCGAAAAAAGCGGACCGTCGTGAGCAAAAAACGTTACATGTAGCGTTTTTTGCTCCCGACGGTCCGCCACTGCATGACGCATCCGTCGCACGACGGGTGCGACGTGTGGCAATCCGTCACAATGCGTCGCTTCATGTTAATCAATGGTGAAAAAACGCATCCTGCAAACACTTTTGCAGGATGCGTTTTTTCGGCAAAACGACGCATTGTGACGGAATGCAGTTAACGCCAGTGTGAAAGTAGCCTAAGGGTAGTCTTTCTCTTGTAAGCTCAGCTGTTTGTGCATCAGATTTTTTATGTTTTATGTTTCTGCGATACTAAGTAGCTTTCTGGCCACCATGTTAATTCCCATGGGGCTGATGCTCTGGTCACCTGGTCACTCAGCAGTTCTCCCTTGCAGTCAGTCATAGTGAGAGAAACCTCCAAACTGACTGTAAAACATCCAACAAGACATGGCAAATGACCCAGTGCTGCAGTTATTTGCTTTTTAGCTGGACATTGTACATAATAGTATTGGCTTGGGTCTTGTGAGCTGTGGGCACAACCATTGGAAGAAAAGGTATATATTAGCCATGGCGGTGCTCTCTATATGACCTATAGAGTTTGAAGTTTCATATGGTTTTAGTAACCAAATTATTAGTTTGACAGACCAGAGCCGCCATCCTGATATATGTTCTAGAAGGCTGGGTTCATAAGAGCGGTATTTTATGGTCCATATACAGTCTGACCCGGGGGTCTCCTGACCTGAACGTGGCTTATTTTACATCATGTTTGAACCAACATTCAGCTCTATCAGGAGTTTTTGTCTGAATTCCCCAAAAATAGGATTTGAACGGAAACGCTGACAAAGCTGCTCATTGTAACGAGGCAAACAGAGTCGATGTTTTGGCAGAAGCAATAGCATGGTCTAAAAAACTGCAGCTCCAATACAATGTTTAATGGCTGCTGCTGGGTACTGCATATCAGCTCCTATATAATTGAATGGTGGAGTGGCGGTGTTGTGCTCCCTACAATGTCTATATGCTGCCATTGCCGAGGTAGTAATGGCTGATCAGTGGGGGTGCCAGGTCATTGATCTGATAGGTAAAAGTCTTCATTTCTAAGAGTATAATATTTTAGTAATTTACAATATATTATTTCAGTATACAATTTTTTCTAGATGAGTTTTAGAACATGTACGATTGCTTACACTTGCATATGTTCAGATACAGATATTATTAGGGTGTAGAAAAACATGTTATATTGAAAGTTAGCACTTTACTCTGACTCAGACCACTAGTAAATATATTATTTTTACACCCCTGATTCCTGTAACACATTTTGCATGAGATTTTCCCAGGCTGCCCGAACTTAACCCCCTCATTATGCAGATGGGGAGAAAGTAAGGCATGGGTGTTTCGTGCCTCAGTATACATCTCCGACACTTACCAAATCCATTTACTGCAAAAATAGATTTTCCAAACTCCATTCACAAGCACGGATACACGTGTGTGTTGTTACTGTGGTTAAGGCTGATCAGAGCAATAGAAAACATTACCAGTCAAGATGAGTAAAAGTTACCTGTGAGTCATTTCTATGAAACTACATTATCAGCAGGTGGAGCCACTTCTTAAACCACATCTTCTTGCATTTATTACATAAAAGATGACATGTGACCAGTGCCTAATAGGACTACTTAGAAAAAAATCCCCAGAAAACTCAAGCCGCAATGGAAAAAATACAAAAATGCAAAAATACCGTATATAAAACATTTACCTACTTTATAGCCCCACACTCATCCTGACCAGCGCAATTAAGTTTTGCGTTTTATTACTTTGAAGATCAACCAACATAAAAATAAGAGAAAAGTGGAGAAAATCCAGCACCGGGAAAAAAATATATTTATAAAAATTCCTTTTATTCGAAATCCATAAAAATAGGTAGACTTATGAGTGAGGACATGTATGTCTGAAATGCGTAAGGTTGACATTTGAACCCCCCTCTTTTTTACTGTCAGTCCTGTGTGACTTTTTTAATGGATTCCGAATAAATTCAATTTTTTTATGTATTTTTCCTTGGTGCTGGATTTTCTCCACTTTTTTCTTGTTTGCTGCCGGGGATACTGTTCCCTCCTTATCCGTGCATCATCCAATGGACTACTTATTGCCTTGCTGATGTTTTCTTACCTTTTTGTTTGCTAACATAAAAATAAGAAAAGGAAAAAATAAGAGTGGAATTCCTTTTTTAATTAATTTCCAAATCCAAAAAATTCCTGAAAAATGTAATGATACCACATATACTAAGCATGATTCTTTATAAAAATACATGTTCCCCTCCCCCACCCCTGAAAAAAACCTGATAACTAACAGATGGGGAAATGCTAGAGTGGTACTTTAAGAGAAGCATTGAAGTAATTTATGTGGTCTAAACCAGGCGTCCCCAACTCCAGTCCTCAAGGCCCACCAACAGGTCATGTTTTCAGGATTTCCTTAGTCTTGCCCAGGTGATAATTGCATCACCTGTGCAATACAAAGGAAATCCTGAAAACATGATCTGTTGGTGGGCCTTGAGGACTGGAGTTGGGGAACACTGGTCTAAACCATTGGTTTTGCAATTTGGTTTCACTTATCATTAGAGATCACAAGAGTCAGGACTAATAAAATGGCTATGACATAAAAATATTAAAAATTTCATTACACATTAAAGAGAACCTGTCATGTACGATAACACTATTAACATGAAGATATAGGGTTAATGTGCAGGTTAATAGCATTATGAAGGTCACCAGCCACTATAACCCTATTTCTGAAGGTTACTAGTGTTATTAGACATGACAGGTTTGCTTTAATGTAATTCTGAAAAGAATATAAATATGTTGAGAAATTACCTTTATGAGACCAAACTGCATTATTCCTGCAAAAGCATGAGTTGGTATTGGTTTGCTGAATCTTTAATATCAGCTTGGGCACAACATGGATAAACAATAATGCATGTTATAGAACACAAATTATTGTGCATGCAATATATCACACAAAAGAAAGCTCTTGTACGCAGTAGCGAAACATGAAGCTGGTTGGCCAAATGGAAAAGGTCCAACAGTGCCCCCTGCCATAGCTCCCAACTTTTGAAGAACAGGAAGAGGGATAAACTACGTGGTGCTCTATGAGCGCAGCAGCAATTTTGACAATTGTGACACTCCAGCCACACCCATTTACCATTTCTTTATACTCTGGCGGTGACAGTGAGGGAAATTCAGCAGATGCCTGAGACTGCAGGGTGTAGACCCAAATCTGGGACTGTCCGCTGTTTCCAGGACAGTTGGAACTAGAAATGAGTGGATCAATTAACGGGACTCCGGTCCAGCATCCAGGTTAGTGCTACCTGACCGCTCCATAGGAGGCTGCAAATCACTTCCCTTCTGGCATTCCCAGTGCAGCTTTTGATTAGTCAGGGCTGGTGTGACATCATCTTTGTGTCTTGCTCAGTTCTAGTTGGGACCTGTGGATTTAATTTTTGTTCAGTCATTCATTCATTCAGTCATAGCAGCCAGAACTTTCTCATCTTTATGTATCTTCACTTTTTGACATCTAGCTTTTTGGTGTCTGTATGTAACGCTGGGTTAGGGAGCAACTAGGTACACAACAACGTGAAGCGGGTGGGAGTGTAGATCCCTAGGCAGAACTGACAACACCCTGACTCCACTAATGCCCCTAAATAGGTTCCGCACCTATCGCCAAGCAGGATTTCAATCCCAGACTGCCCCTAGCGATAGGCCCAGGATAGGGGAACTGGGTGAGCGCTAGTCAGCCCCCACTACAATTAAGGACAAAACGGGTAAACAAGCGAGAGCGACCATACCAACAATCCTCCAAGAGAACTCCAAGAAGACACTAGTTGAGTACTAGCACTTCCAACTGGGACAGAAGAAAATAGTTATCACTAGCGCCTTGCTGAAGAAACTAAAGGTATTTAGACATCCAGCAAGGGTGTGTCAATCAGCAGCAGAAGGTGGAGGTCACAGCTAGGTCCTAGAGGGAGAAGGATTACACTCCACAACAGGGATGCAAAAATCAAGAAGGTGGGGTTGCAGAGCCAAGTGCAATGAACTTCTACTGTCTGTCACACCTGACATACCCGTGACACTGTAAGACCATGTTTACATATGGCGTAAATACTGTGTACTGTTTCTTTTGTTTTCTGCAGGTGTCCGCACCAAACTATGCAATAACAGTCTTCTTCATTTTTGCAGGATTTTTTATACCTTTTCACCATTATTTTATGCGTTTTTGGGGCAAATGTGAGTTCACGTTTTTAATGTGTTTTTGTAGTACAGAAAAGTTTTGATTCTGCACCTTAAAAAAAATAACTGCATTTTTTCCACATGTGTTTTATTCAAGTTACACATAGAAACATCTAGAGAAGAAAATCACCAAAACCGCACAGTTCAGCAGCGTCTTTAGATGCACAGGGGTTACAGTTTTTTGAAATCACATCCGATTTGCTTGGACTGTTAGGCTTCTTTCACACTAGCGTCGGGCTCGGCCCGTCGCTGTGCGTCGGGCCGACGTTCCCGACGCTAGCGTTGTGTCCGCCGCACAACGGGGGCAGCGAATGCATTTTTCCAGCGCATCCGCTGCCCCATTGTGAGGTGCGGGGAAGTGCGGGGAGGTGGGGGCGGAGTTCCGGCCGCGCATGCGCGGTCGGAAAAAGCGGACCGTCGTGAGCAAAAAACGTTACATGTAGCGTTTTTTGCTCCCGACGGTCCGCCACTGCACGACGCATCCGTCGCACGACGGGTGCGACGTGTGGCAATCCGTCACAATGCGTCGCTTAATGTTAATCAATGGCAAAAAAACGCATCCTGCAAACACTTTTGCAGGATGCGTTTTTTCGGCAAAACGACGCATTGTGACGGAATGCAGTTAACGCTAGTGTGAAAGTAGCCTTAGGGTATGTTTCCACGTTCAGGATTGCATTAGGATTTGGTCAGGATTTTACGCAGGTAAAATCTGCATCAAATCTGCACCTGAGGTCACTGGCAGGTCACCTGCGTTGTTCTTGCGTTGTTTCAGCATTGTAAGGACATGCTGCGTTCTGAAAAGACGCGCCGCATGTCCGTTTACGCGGGTCTGCCGCATGCGTCTTTTAATGCATAGTGGAGACGGGATTTCATGAAATCCCCTCCACTATGCTGTAACATCTGTATGCTGCGTGTTTGACGCTGCGGCTCTACGCAGCGTCAAACACGCAACGTTTCCTGAATGTGGAAACATACCCTTAGGGCTCCTTCTCACTTGCCGGCACTCCAGAGCGGAGCATGCAGCTCCATGTATTGCTGAGTGGCTGCACACTCCGCTCTGGAGTGCCGGCACCAGAGCAGGGTTTTAACCTGCGAGACTCGGACGTATTTCTCGCAAGTGAGAAGGAGCCCTTATACACAGCAGAATGTCTGTGCCTAAAAAGCTGCAGAAAAAACGCAACAGACACTTTTGTACTGTACAGTTTTGGTGCTTTTTTATCTTTAAGCTTCTACAGGGAGCCTACAAAAACGCAAGTAAAAAAAAACTGCATTTATAAGTGCATAATCAAAGCTTTACTGTACTATGAAAAAAGAACTAAGATTCAAATCTGCACCAAAAAAACACATCAAATAAGCGGGAAAATGCATAAAAGAAATGGAGCAACATTCAATGATCATAAAAGATTGTTATTGCGACGTGTGATGTGGACAACAGAAGAGAGCGTGGAGAAAAAATCAACAGAAAAAATGCAGCATTTACGTTACATGTGAACACAGCCTCAACGTTACATTTTTATTACATTTTTTATGGGTGTAATAGAGAAAAAAAATCAATCCATTTTTTTACACCATTTACCGATCCCTGCAAATATTCTGATCGCTGTGTTGTGTGGATTGTTACGATTACAGGGACACCAATATGTCTGTTATTTGCAGATTAGTGATGTTTACTTTAAAAAAAAAAAGCTAATTAAAAATGACATTATTGTAATTGTTTTTCATTATGTTCTAGTAATTTTATAGAAGAAAAAATATATAATTCTCCCTCTAGAATAGAGGTACATAGAAATACACTGCTATATACAGATTTGTCTCTACAGTATGTACCAGTATAATCTGCCTGTGAGTTCAGGGTCTGCAATGCAGATTCAAGTATACAAATTTCTCCAACTGTTGTCAGAGGAGCCTGTGGCTCATTGCTTTTGCTTTTGCTACTCCCTGTAAAAAAAAAAAGAGAAAATGTAATTGTGTTTCATTATTTTTATTAGCTTTATAGGAACCCAAAAATCTTATTTTTTTTCTTCACCTCTAGAATACAGGTACATAGATATACACTGCTATGTACAGATATATCTCTATATACCAGTATAATCTGCTTCTGAGTTTACTGTCTGCATTGCTGCATTGTAGTTTCATAATTACCAAACCCTCCTAGCTTCAACACTGTTGTCTGTGGCTCATAAATTAAGTTACTGCCTGCAAACATGAAGATTGTGAGTTTGACTTTTTCGGACCTGCATGGGTTTTTTTTTTAATACGTTGGTGAACCAGGAAAAGTGTGGGAAAGTATTTATTCAAATAAAGTATTTTTGTGTGTGTGTTTTATTTTTATTTTTACTGGGTTAGGCTACTTTCACACTAGCGTTAACTGCAATACGTCGCAAATGCGTCGTTTTGCTGAAAAAACGCATCCAGCAAAAGTTCTTGCTGGATACGTTTTTTCGTCATAGACTAACATTAGCGACACATTTGCGACGCATTGCAAACCGTTGCGTCCGTTTTGCGACGCTTGGGCGTGTGATAGCGGACCGTCGGGAAAAAAAAACGTTACATGTAACGTTTTTTGCTCCCGACGGTCCGCTTTTTCCGACCGCGCATGCGCGGCCGGAACTCCGCCCCCACCTCCCCGCACTTCCCCGCACCTCACAATGGGGCAGCGGATGCGTGGGAAAAATGCATCCGCTGCCCCCGTTGTGCGGCGGAGACCACGCTAGCGTCGGGAACGTCGGCCCGACGCACAGCGACGGGTTGTTCCCGACGCTAGTGTGAAAGTAGCCTTAGTAATGGGGGTGTCTGAGAGACACCTCTCCTTTATTAACACCAGAGCTTGATGCCAGCTGTGATTTATTTATATTTATTTATTAGGTTAAACAAGCCTAAAAAGCTTAACAATAAACTCCACATGAAAGGTGTTAAAAGGCGCAAGTTTATAATATGTAGGACGCATGGTCTGTTATTTGTGTCGCACCCATTGACTGGCATTTGCAAGTCTCGTCCGATATACGCGGCCACTCGGAGCATGCTGCAATTTTTTCCTCAGCCTGATTATAGCTTAGGAAACACTCGCAGATGAACACTGCCTCATTGAATAACATTGGCCAGAGTGCAATGAAATTTTTTTGGCATTGCACTCATCCAATTTCTACACTAATGTGAGCGAACCCTTAGCATGCACTTTCATGCATGCAGCATGTGCATACATTTGTGCTTGTAAGCAGACCCTTTCTATGTATCTAGAGACCACAAGGCGTGAAGTTCTGGAGAACTACTACTTTCACACATCAGGCTTTTGCCGTCAGGCACAATCCGGCGAGTTTTTAAAAAAACAGATCTGGTTTTTTTTCCGCCGGATCCGTTTTTTTCTCATAGAGTTGTATTAGCGCCGGATTGTGCATGATGGCCTCACGTGTCTTCCGTTTTTTGCCGGATCCATCAAAAAAGCTGTTTCCGGCAGACGGAGAAAATGTACAGAACGTTTTTTCTTTCCGGCGAAAAAACACCCAGCGACGGATCCTGCGAAAAAAGTATGAAACGGAGATGTGAAATGATGAATTCCTCCGAATCCAGTTTTTCATGCATTCTCCATACAAATCATGCGCATTTTCCGTTCTAGGGTCTCTCTCTCCTCTCTCTCTCCCGGACCAGGAAGTCCAAACTCTATCCCCGAGGTAATAAATAAAAAAAACGGATCCAGCAAAAAAACAGATTCATTGCATCTCTTTTTCACAATCTGCAACGGATCCGTTTTTTCAAAAATTTGCCGAATCCTGCCTGACGACAAAGAACTGATGTGTGAAAGTAGCCTTAGAAAGATTCAGAACTTTTGTTTTATATAAAATGTTTCTCCAAAGGCAGATTTTATTCATTGTATGTACCACTGAAAAGACACATTTATACTGTATCACTGGATGTTCACTAGACTAGAACATCTTCACCATCTTCTCTGGTGAAGACTAAATATAACAACTTAGATAGTGTCAGTATAAAGTGTGATCCTCCCATTTCCTACAAACCCAATTTAGCAACATACAATATTTTATCTACACTTGTGAAAAAGTATGAACACATTTCACACATAAGGAAAATAGGAACAGTGTGTGCAATTTACCAACTGTAGAAATTGATCCTCGGCTGCCTTTTAGGTCTTTCTGTGGATACTGAGATGAGAAGCTCCGAATTTACTTGAAATATTTTATTAAGTAGCTGAAGAAAGAAGTTTGATTATGATTTTTCATATTTGACAGACTTGGAATACACATCAAGTAGAAAGCATAGGTCTTAATGCCTATCTACTAAGCCTAGGGTCTGTGTGCGTGCTCAGACAGCGCATTGTTCATGAGCAATCGGTGGGGGTCTCTAGATATGGCCCCCCTCAACTGTCTGCAGACAATTAAAGTGCCTGCCAAAGATGAAATCTCATGTTCAAAGTTAAGTTACTCTTTAATAGAAATATGTCAGCAGGTTCTTGCTATATAATCTGATAGCAGCATGAGGTTGGGACAGAGACCCTGATTCCATGGATGTATCACTTAGTTTACTGGGAGCAGCAGTTCTGATACAGGCACATTTTTCTCTGCTGCAGATCTGGCAGAGCAATTGTTGAGCTGTGTATAACCCCACGCACACCCCAGGTTTCTGTGTACATTATATAGTGACAGAGAGCTGCGAAACAGTACTGGGGCCGAGGTTGGACTAAGAGGCACATGGCCAGTTGTCCTGTAGTGATAATCTCTTGCTAAAACACTGATTGTGTTGAAACAGCAAAATGCAGTCTAATGACACATCACTGTAATCAGGGTTTCTGCTCCTACATTTTATGGGGCTCTCAGATTACATAGCAAAAACCTGCTGATAGATTCCCACTAACAAAAGTTACTCCATTAAGTATGGATTAGGATATTACAAAGCTTATGTGTATATAGCTCTTTCAAGAAAACTCTGGTACACTGCTCATATGAGACAATGTGGGGACAGGGTTATACTGAGTCTAATTTCTTCCTATTATTATTATTATATATGCTGCTTCCTTGGAAGGCAAATAGCTGAGGCTTGTAGAAGCTGGACCCACAGCATTCAGCTGAACATCGGACATATTTGGACAGTCTTGGTGGAAATACCTCTCAGTTTGACTTTTTGATTTGCAACAAATGATTTTTGCTTTATTTCAAGTTGTCTTTTATGGTTTAGTCAGTTTTATTCATCAATGTGGCTTTTCTAGATGTTTCAGACTGGTTTATGAAATGCGACTTTTTTTAAACATCACACAATTTGGTGCACCTCTTCTGCATTCCCCTACCCTCCTCCGGAGTGATTTTTTTTTTTTTTATGTTTGCAACATTTTGTGACAAATGCGACTTTTCCCACTAAAAAGTCACTAAACCAGTTAAAGACAGAAAAAAGCTAATTTTAGGATTTGCGCAACATTCATGAATCATGTGTGTCATTTTCATAATTTTGGAACACAAAAGTCAGTGAAGACCACAAGTCAAAAAAGAAAAGTGACTTAAAAAAACACAGATGATGAATCAAGCACATTGTAATTTCGAAAATGTTAACTTTTCAGTATGCCTGTAATAATATTCCCATAGACAACAATACAAAACCAGCACCTTTTTAAGTTCCCTGCATCATTTCTCAACCTCACTATGATATACCAAATAGATTACGATTACACTAAACCAGTCACGGGTGAGAAAAAGCAAATCCATTGCATCACATTACATTGTGTTAGCTTTGAAGTGCTTCTATTCCTCTAGATCTAAGTATCCACATTGGTCATGGAAGACATCTGAAGAGAGAGATTTTGAAATGAGAGCAATGCACATTTTTGCAAGTGTTTTGCTCCCTGCTAAATCTACACTTGTTTCTCTGAAGGCACAAAGGCGCTACAAATAACAGTCCGTTGCGCTGTTCAAAGTTTTTGAATACAGTTCACGTATGTCTTCAATGATTCATTTGATTTCACTGTAATTAGTTTTTCCAATACGTTAGAATTAGATTATATTCCTGCTGACATTATTATGGCTTCCTCTTTTAACCCCTTTCCGACATCGGGCGTAATAGTATGCCGATGTAGGCCCTTCCTTTGATGTGGGCTCCAGCGGTGAGCCCACATCTTTCCTGGTAAATGTCAGCTGTTTTGAACAGCTGACATGTGCTTGCAATAGCCGTGGGTGGAATCACAATCCACCCCGGCTATTAACCTGTTAAATGCTGCTGACAGCGCCATTTAACTCGCGCTTCTGGCCATCAAGCCGGAAACCCGCCCACCGGTGACCCCCGTTATGTGATCGCGGGTCACCGGTTCATTGGCATGACAACCAAAGGTCTCCTGGAGACCTCTATGGTTGTCACTGCTGGATTGCTGTGAATGCCACCCAGTGATCGGTACTTATAGAAAATGAGTAATTCTACTACATAGAGGCGATCTGATCATCGCCTCTATGTAGCAGAGACGATTGGATTGTAGCAGCTTATAGCCTCTCATGCAGACTATTGAAGCATGCCAAAAGTTAAAAAGTTTTTAAAAATATTAAAAAAATAAAAAAATATAAAAGTTCAAATCAACACCTTTCTCCCCATTCAATATACAACAATAAAAAAATCAAACATACACATATTTGATATTGCCGCTTTCAGAATTACCCAATCTATCAATAAAAAAAAGGATTAACCTGATCGCTAAATGGCGTAGAGAGAAAAAAAGGCAAAAGGCCAGAGTTACTTTTTTTGGTCGCCGCGACATTGCATTAAAGTGCAATAACAAGCGATCAAAAGATCGTATCTGCACCAAAATGGTATCATTAAAAATGTCAGCTCAGCATGCAAAAAATAAGCCCTCACCCGACCCGAGATCCCAAAAAATGGAGATGCTACAGATATTGGAAAATGGAGCAATTTTGTTTTCTTTAACAAAGTTTGGAATTTTTTTCACCACTTACATAAAAAATAACGTAGACATGTTTGGTGTCTATGAACTCGTAATGACCTGGAGAATCCCATTCAACACTCTGTCAGGGGTTTTCATCTGAATATCCCAAAAACATTATTCAAATATGGAGTAGCAGGACAGATGAATTGATAGAAGCAGGGTAAGTATGGGGTGCCCAACTAGAGTATTGAATCACAATTCTAAGACACAGGTGTGGGTCTTAATGGGCCTTAAAAGGCCAAGGGATGATGTAACTGAGCCATGCCGGGCAACCTGCAAAAACCGATGTGGAGCACAGCAGAGCGCAGCGGATTGAGGTTGAAGGGAGCAGAGCCTGGGATATTCGGTACAGTTGTATAATACTATGTGTATAAACAAAACCCACAATATATAAAAAGAGAAAAAGCTACACACTAAGCAAGGTGCACATCACAAAAAAATACATTAAATGAAAATCATTAATTGGTAATAATGACAAAAGTATCAGGAGACATAATAAATGCGAAAAAACATGAAATTTTTTTTACAAAAAACTTAATGGTCTGAAAAAACAAAAACAAAAAGCAAGTACCAGAGAAGATTATAATCAAACATGGAAACAAACCTGGAACCAGCTGGCACCCCAAGCCCCCATGTGGTCCAGCACATGGTCGAACATCAAACTGATGTCATGGCATCCGCAGTGCTCTAAATTCCGAAATGTGTACGGCAAAGTTGCAAGCCAGGAGAACTGTTATGAATGTATCCCCATTACTAAGATTGTGCATGATAACCCCTTCTGTGCTGTCAATGCCAAGTTCATAACTATTGTCACCGAGAGTGCAGGAGGGGGCTTATTCCTGGTTATTCCCCTTCATCAGACTGGACGCATTGAGACCAATCACCCCGAGGTGTGTGGGCACCAGGGCACAGTACTAGAAATTAAATGGAACCCGTTCATTGAGAATGTCATCTCCTCCCGCTCTGAAGACACTTCGGTGAGGATGTGGGAAATTACAGATGGCGGACTCTAGAGGAACATGACTGAAGCAGTATTGGAGCTCTATGGACACAGTCGACGAGTGGGTCTCATAGAATGGCACCTTACTGCTAACAATATACTGTTCAGTGCTGGGTGTGACTACAAGATACTGATCTGGAATCTGGAAAAAGGGAAGCAGTGAAGATGATAGACTGTCACACAGATGTTATCTTCTGTATGTCATTTAATACGGATGGAAGTCTACTGGATGGAAGTCTACTGGCCACAACCTGCAAGGACAAGAAACTGCGTGTGCTGGAACCTCGCTCAGGATGGGTGCTGCAGGCAGCAAGCTGCAAGAACCACAGGGTGACACGTGTTGTTTTCCTGGGAGACATTATACAAACATGCGTAATGGAAATAGAATGTAAAATAAAATAATAAATGGAAAAATAATAAATAAAATATCAATTTATTTCTACCATGTGCACAAAAGTGCCAGTGCCAAATACATGGATAAAGTGCATAAAAAATTAAGTTGTAACCAGCAAATCAGTCTAAATCCTAAATCCATACACATGGGAAACATAAGAATGCGACAACAAATAAGGAGCCCATATTAAAAAAAGGATAAAATATGAGATAATGAAATTAATGATCAAGGTAGGCAATAAGGGTACTTGCAAATTAATTTTAAGAGAATGTAATTTTTTATATAGCTGAACAGTGGACCCCATAGTCAGTGCTACTCGTGAGCTCTTGGCACTCCAGTCCGACACTGGACTCTATAAAAGAAGTCAGACACAGTCCAAAGTTTCATGATTTGGCCCCTTTGTCTCATTAAACTCATTTTCTGTATTGGGGGAACATCAGAATAGATGAAAGTCCCCAACAGTCCTGAATGAGCAGACAAACTTAATGTTAACCAAGACTAATATCAATACTACTCATAATAATATTAATAAAATCAAACACCTTTACATATATTGGTTTGAAGCCGTGCATCATTCTTGTATCAGGCAATGCCAGGCAGTATGCCATCAATTGGGAAACACTAATGAGGAGGAAACTGAGCAGGTTTCTGTCATTTCCAGTACATGTTCATTGGTGAATTTCTTGTATATTGGCTTGTTTATGCAAAACAGCAGGCAGGGCTTTATTTGTGGCCAGGTTCTGCACAACCGGAAAAATAAAAACTAATTGAGTTAAAGTGATTGAGAATTAAGTGAAATGGGATCACAGAAGAAAAGATCACACGTCAGATGGTGAGTCCTATAAGAGATGAAGGCAGCAGAGGAAACCTCACTATCAGATCTGCTGAAGCTGCAGGTTGCGATTCTGCCTCGGTCACTTTACATTTCTCAGTTTGTGTTACCTCTTATATTTGTGTCTTCTGATCACAAAACTTAAATGCAGTCGTTTTCAAAACTGATTTCATTTATAAACATTGCTCTGTAGACATGGCTGCAAATGGAAATTTGTATCATGTCTATTGTGCACCAGAACTTGTGCTGATTCATAATCGGAGCTATGACTAGTGAAATCGTACAGCTCACAAAGAAGTGGCACCAACTGGCATCACCGTAACAGAGGTTGGATTTCTCATGTCTTTCACTAGCACACATAGATTGTCGGAAACTATGATTGATTAACTACTCTATGAAAGCAAAACAGTGTACTATTAATCATAGAATATTATTTTTGTATTGCAGATGTGGATACAAGTATGGATTCTGTGAACTATCAGGAGCAGCCACAACCAGCAGGTAAAGTCAACAAAAGGGAACCTCTCATGCAGTTTATGCTGCCCAAACTGCGGGAAGCCTGAATAGCAGCCTGGCTGACTAATTACAGCCCGGTAAACTTTTCTCTGAAATGTTTCAGAGAAATTATACTTTAAAGATCCAGCCAGGGACCATAGCCAGAGACGAGACTAGTCTGGCCAACTCTTCCCAGCACAGCTATAGGTGATTGATATGTATCTCACTATGTACACATGTGCAGACCTGTCAATCTTCTACAGAGGCACTAGGAGACACTAGTCTGGTCTTCGACTACTGTTCAAGGCCGGATCTTCAGTGTGTATTTACTGGCAATCCAGGTGCAATATTGGTTTGGGCAGCATGAATCACCTGACAGATTACTTTTATAGTTGTTTCTTGTGTGTTCGATTACATTCAGAATCTATGAAACTAGGTCCAAAGTATGGACTGTGATGTCCAGACCGACTTGGGTCTCCTGAACACGCCTTACAGGCATATATGAGGATGTTGAGTTGAAGTCAAGAGACCTGAAGTCGATCTAGACATCTTAGTACATTGGTATTCATTTTTGGATTACATTTACATTTTCATTTAAATTTAATATTATTACTGCTACTATTATAAATAATAATAACTAAATAATAGTAACACATTTTTAGAAATAATCTCTCCTGATATGTCTCCTTTAGTAAATTCTTGCATTCCTTGTGAAATACTTGGATCTTTTTTTGTTATAGTGGTTTTTAAGGATATTTTAAACCTGGCCAGAAAGCAGAGGATACATTAAAAAGAATAATAATAATAATAACCTGGTCACTTAATGGTAGTAATAACCTGGTCACTTAATGGTAGTTGAAAGGTCATCATTGTAAAATTGCTGGAAAAGACCTGTAGGACCATCTCTGCATTTTAAAATGATTCCTTTGCTTTCTGACCAGTTTGAAATAAAATGTGGACTTCTTTACTGGTGTTGTGCCATTCCAAATGTATTAATTAGTCGACAGGTAGGTTTCACCATGATTTTGTCAAAGTTGGGTGTCCGTGTCCTCCACAGTCATCACCGATAGGCAGTGTTAGATAGACAGTTGTTCGGTTATCATCATATGTCTCTAGATGAAATAACAGAGAAAATGCGCATAGAGTGATAAGAAAACATGATCCAGAAGTGTTATTTTGTACAAAGAACAAAAGAAGTACAAGAAGTACAAACATTTTTTGAAACAGGCATGTCAGGATAGTTAATGGATTTGTTTTAAAGAGACCCACTGCCTTGGGTCTGAAAAATGATTATATGTTGTCATGTATAGTCACCTTCCTTGGTGCTTTCTGCTTGCCTCCTGCTGCCTCATCCACTCAGATCGGAGTTGTGTTTGTCTTGCTTCCAAGATGGCCCCCGCGGTGACATGGGGAGAGCAGTAGTATGTCTAAACCACACCTGACCTGCCCTTCTTATCCCACAGTAAAGGAAAGCAGGGAAAGGAAGGCATTACAACTTACCACTGCTCTCAATCCCACTATAGAGGCCATCTTGGAAGTAGAAGGAAAGGAACTTTGATCTGAGCAAAAGAGGTAGTCCGAATCAAACAGAGGGCACCAAGTAAGTTGACTATACAGGAAAAACTGTATAGTTACTATTCAGTGCCAGGTTGAAGGGTTGATTAATTTTGTGGTGGTGGATCAAATTGATTTTGAATTCTGTTGTAAAAAGGAAAAAATACCATTTCTCTATGTAAAGCTGTGATCAGTTCTGTTCAGCACCCTGGTTTTACAAATCTGTCAGCAGAGTATGAGTGAGCAGTTTTTTTCTTTCCATTCTTAATGTCAGCACAATTTAACTAATAAGTTGAGTTTTCTCATGTTTCTTTGACATGACACAAATGTTTTTCTATTTCAGATCTTAGTGTCTGTTCTTTAAAGAGAGTCACAGACCTTGACCCTCGTGCTGCCAAATACCAGCACTGTAAAGAAGAGGATGAGCCTCAATCAGAGGACATAGAGCAGACTGATCTCCAAGAAGAGACCAACAGTGGTGAGGAGGAGTCATTGTGATTTTTTGACTTATTGTTTCAAAATTACTTGTACATTTGTGTTAAGCCTGGTGACCAAGCAAAAATTTTATTTGCACAGTCCCCTTAAAAAGGGAATCAAGTGACTCAAGGCCCCGTCTCACATAGCGAGATCGCTAGCGAGATTGCTGCTGAGTCACTAGTTTTGTGACGCAACAGCGACCTCAGTAGCGATCTCGCTATGTGTGACACGTACCAGCGATCAGGCCCCTGCTGCGAGATCGCTGGTCGTGTCGGAATGGCCTGGACCTTTTTTTGGTCGTTGAGGTCCCGCTGACATCGCTGAATCGGTGTGTGTGACACCGATCCAGCGATGTCTTCACTAGTAACCAGGGTAAACATCGGGTTACTAAGCGCAGGGCCGCGCTTAGTAACCCGATGTTTACCGTGGTTACCAGCGTAAATGTAAAAAAAAAAAAAACAGTACATACTCACCATCTGATGTCCGTCAGGTCCCTTGCCGTCTGCTTCCTGCTCTGACTGACTGCCGGCCGTAAAGTGAGAGCAGATCACAGCAGTGACGTCACCGCTGCGCTCTGCTCTCACTGTACGGCGGCTCAGTCAGAGCAGGAAGCAGACGGCAAGGGACACCGAAAGGCGAGTATGTACTGTTTGTTTTTTTTGGTAACCAGGGTAAACATCGGGTTACTAAGCGCGGCCCTGCGCTTAGTAACCCGATGTTTACCCTGGTTACCCGGGTGCTGCAGGGGGACTTCGGCATCGTTGAAGACAGTTTCAACGATGCCGAAGTCGTTCCCCTGATCGTTGGTCGCTGGAGAGAGCTGTCTGTGTGACAGCTCCCCAGCGACCACACAGCGACTTACCAACGATCACGGCCAGGTCGTATCGCTGGTCGTGATCGTTGGTAAATCGCTATGTGAGACGGGGCCTTCAGATTGCATGAGGTACCTATTGCAAGATCAAATACCCATACTGTTGACTTTCTTATATCACTGTCCAAAAAAAAGTGAATGGGAAAAGCTGTAGAACAATTGTGCATCTGATATTAGAGGGAGAATGTGGCACCGAGTGCCAGTGGCAGACACACAATTAGTGCAACTTGTGCAACCCCACATGGGCCTAAGAGGTATGGGGACCAACTTCCACCTCAAAAGCACCAAGCAGCTTCTTTCACAGGCACATTGGATTGCAAAGGGCCCATGTACTGTTCTTGCCCAGAGGCCCTCTTTTATCTGTGTCCGCCCCTGCAGAGTACATATTAGTTTTGTTTATCTTTAAAAGTGTTGTTCCATATGGCCTTTTTGGCATAAGGATGTCATCTAGGTGATCCTAAGAAACCTAGTATGGACCAGAGCAGAGAGCTGCAGCAAAATGTTTTTTGCTCTGGCATCCTTGACACCACTATATATACACTGCCCTATCATTCAATACTGGTAAGCGCCGCTCTTTATTGTTTTTTTGGGCTGTGGGACATTTTCTACCCACTGGTTAACTTTTACAATTGACTTCGGGCTGCTTTTCCTTTTTGGCACCATGCACGTTACATATAGGGGCAGTTCACACCGGGGGATACTCACTCTTTTAACCATCCTTTTGCACCTTATTGTATATTGACTTGTTATGCACTTTATGCTTGTTAACTTAATAAAATTTACTATTTTTCATTACCTCTATGCTCCGTTGGTACTCCTTTGTTTAGTACCTCTCTCAGTAAAGTCTGCATTTATGGGTAGTGTCATGATTCTCAATGGCGAGAGAACATAGCCCAGCATATATGAGAACTAGCTCTTGGAAGATGGAAACTATACTGACCATGAACTAAACCTGCCGCACAACTAGAAGTGGCCGGGTAGCATGCCTACGTTTTTTTATCCCTAGATGCCCAGCGCCAGCCGGAGAACTACCTAATCCTAGCAGAGGAAAAGACAGTCCTGGTTCACCTCTAGAGAAATTTTCCCAAAAGGCAGACAGAGGCCCCCACATATATTGGCGGTGATTTAAGATGAAATGACAAACGTAGTATGAAAATAGGTTTAGCAAAATCGAGGTCCGCTTACTAGATAGCATGAAGACAGAAAGGGCACTTTCATGGTCAGCAGAAAACCCTATCAAAACACCATCCAGAAATTACTTTAAGACTCTAGCATTAACTCATAACACCAGAGTGGCAATTTCCGCTCACAAGAGCTTTCCAGACACAGTAACGAAACAGCAGCTGTGAACAGGAACAAAATGCAAAAACACACAAGGACAAAAGTCCAACTTAGCTGGGAGTTGTCTAGTAGCAGGAACATGCACAGAAAGGCTACTGATTACATTGTTGACCGGCATGAAACTGACAGAGGAGCAAGGTTATATAGCGACTCCCACATCCTGATAGGAGCAGGTGAACAGAGGGGATGATGCACACAAGTTAAATTCCACAAGTGGCCACCGGGGGAGCCCAGAATCCAATTTCACAACAGTACCCCCCCCTCAAGGAGGGGGCACCGAACCCTCACCAGAACCACCAGGGCGATCAGGATGAGCCCTATGAAAGGCACGGACAAGATCGGAGGCATGAACATCAGAGGCAGTGACCCAAGAATTATCCTCCTGACCGTATCCCTTCCATTTGACCAGATACTGGAGTTTCCGTCTGGAAACACGAGAGTCCAAGATCTTTTCCACAACGTACTCCAACTCACCCTCAACCAACACCGGAGCAGGAGGCTCAACAGAAGGCACAGCTGGTACCTCATACCTGCGCAACAATGACCGATGAAAAACATTATGAATCGAAAAGGATGCAGGGAGGTCCAAACGGAAGGACACAGGGTTAAGAATCTCCAATATCTTGTACGGGCCGATGAACCGAGGCTTAAACTTAGGAGAAGAAACCCTCATAGGGACAAAACGAGAAGACAACCACACCAAGTCCCCAACACAAAGCCGAGGACCAACACGACGACGGCGGTTGGCAAAAAGCTGAGTCTTCTCCTGGGACAACTTCAAATTGTCCACCACCTGCCCCCAAATCTGATGCAACCTCTCCACCACAGCATCCACTCCAGGACAATCCGAAGATTCCACTTGACCGGAGGAAAATCGAGGATGAAACCCCGAATTACAGAAAAACGGGGACACCAAGGTGGCAGAGCTGGCCCGATAATTGAGGGCGAACTCCGCCAAAGGCAAAAAAGCAACCCAATCATCCTGATCCGCAGACACAAAGCACCTCAAATATGTCTCCAAGGTCTGATTAGTCCGCTCGGTCTGGCCATTAGTCTGAGGATGGAAAGCAGACGAAAAAGACAAATCTATGCCCATCCTAGCACAGAATGCCCGCCAAAATCTAGACACGAATTGGGTCCCTCTGTCAGAAACGATATTCTCCGGAATACCATGCAAACGAACAACATTTTGAAAAAACAGAGGAACCAACTCGGAAGAAGAAGGCAACTTAGGCAAAGGAACCAGATGGACCATCTTAGAGAAACGGTCACACACCACCCAGATGACAGACATCTTCTGAGAAACAGGCAGATCCGAAATAAAATCCATCGAGATGTGCGTCCAAGGCCTCTTCGGGATAGGCAAGGGTAACAACAATCCACTAGCCCGAGAACAACAAGGCTTGGCCCGAGCACAAACATCACAAGACTGCACAAAGCCTCGCACATCTCGTGACAGGGAAGGCCACCAGAAGGACCTTGCCACCAAATCCCTGGTACCAAAGATTCCAGGATGACCTGCCAACGCAGAAGAATGAACCTCAGAGATGACTCTACTGGTCCAATCATCAGGAACAAACAGTCTACCAGGTGGGCAACGATCAGGTCTATCCGCCTGAAACTCCTGCAAGGCCCGCCGCAGGTCTGGAGAAACGGCAGACAATATCACTCCATCTTTAAGGATACCTGTGGGCTCAGAATTACCAGGGGAGTCAGGCTCAAAACTCCTAGAAAGGGCATCCGCCTTAACATTCTTAGAACCCGGTAGGTAAGACACCACAAAATTAAACCGAGAGAAAAACAACGACCAGCGCGCTTGTCTAGGATTCAGGCGCCTGGCAGACTCAAGGTAAATTAAATTTTTGTGGTCAGTCAATACCACCACCTGATGTCTGGCCCCCTCAAGCCAGTGACGCCACTCCTCAAAAGCCCACTTCATGGCCAAAAGCTCCCGATTCCCAATATCATAATTCCGCTCGGCGGGCGAAAATTTACGGGAAAAAAAAAGCACAAGGTCTCATCACGGAGCAGTCGGAACTTCTCTGCGACAACACCGCCCCAGCTCCGATTTCAGAAGCGTCGACCTCAACCTGAAAAGGAAGAGCAACATCAGGCTGACGCAACACTGGGGCGGAAGAAAAGCGGCGCTTGAGCTCCCGAAAGGCCTCCACAGCATCAGGGGACCAATCAGCAACATCAGCACCCTTCTTAGTCAAATCAGTCAATGGTTTTACAACATCAGAAAAACCAGCAATAAATCGACGATAAAAGTTAGCAAAGCCCAAAAATTTCTGAAGACTCTTAAGAGAAGAGGGTTGCGTCCAATCACCAATAGCCTGAACCTTGACAGGATCCATCTCGATGGAAGAGGGGGAAAAAATGTATCCCAAGAAGGAAATCTTCTGAACCCCAAAAACACACTTAGAACCCTTCACACACAAGGAATTAGACCGCAAAACCTGAAAAACCCTCCTGACCTGCTGGACATGAGAGTCCCAGTCATCCGAAAAAATCAGAATATCATCCAGATACACAATCATAAATTTATCCAAATAATCGCGGAAAATGTCATGCATAAAGGACTGGAAGACTGAAGGGGCATTTGAAAGACCAAAAGGCATCACCAAATACTCAAAATGGCCCTCGGGCGTATTAAATGCGGTTTTCCACTCATCCCCCTGCTTGATTCGCACCAAATTATACGCCCCACGGAGATCAATCTTAGAGAACCACTTGGCCCCCTTTATACGAGCAAACAAATCAGTAAGCAGTGGTAACGGATATTGATATTTAACCGTGATTTTATTCAAAAGTCGATAATCAATACACGGCCTCAAAGAGCCGTCTTTCTTAGACACAAAGAAAAAACCGGCTCCTAAGGGAGATGACGAAGGACGAATATGTCCCTTTTCCAAGGACTCCTTTATATATTCTCGCATAGCAGCATGTTCAGGCACAGACAGATTAAATAAACGACCCTTAGGGTATTTACTACCCGGGATCAAGTCTATGGCACAATCGCACTCCCGGTGCGGAGGTAGTGAACCAACCTTGGGTTCTTCAAAAACGTCACGAAAGTCAGACAAGAATTCAGGAATCTCAGAGGGAATAGATGATGAAATGGAAACCAAAGGTACGTCCCCATGAGTTCCTTTACATCCCCAGCTTAACACAGACATAGCTCTCCAGTCGAGGACTGGGTTATGAGATTGCAGCCATGGCAATCCCAGCACCAAAACATCATGTAGATTATACAGCACCAGAAAGCGAATAACCTCCTGGTGATCCGGATTAACACGCATAGTCACTTGTGTCCAGTATTGTGGTTTATTACTAGCCAATGGGGTGGAGTCAATCCCTTTCAGAGGTATCGGAGCCTCCAATGGCTCCAAATCATACCCACAGCGTTTGGCAAAGGACCAATCCATAAGACTCAAAGCAGCGCCAGAGTCGACATAGGCGTCCGCGGTAATAGATGACAAAGAACAAATCAGGGTCACAGATAGAATAAACTTAGACTGTAAAGTGCTAATTGAAACAGACTTGTCAGGCTTCTTAGTACGCTTAAAGCATGCTGATATAACATGAGTTGAATCACCACAATAGAAGCACAACCCATTTTTTCGTCTAAAATTCTGCCGCTCGCTTCTGGACAGAATTCTATCACATTGCATATTTTCTGGCGTTTTCTCAGTAGACACCGCCAAATGGTGCACAGGTTTGCGCTCCCGCAGACGCCTATCGATCTGAATAGCCATCGTCATGGACTCATTCAGACTCGCAGGCACAGGGAACCCCACCATAACATCCTTAATGGCATCAGAGAGACCTTCTCTGAAAATCGCCGCCAGGGCGCACTCATTCCACTGAGTAAGCACAGACCATTTGCGGAATTTTTGGCAGTATATTTCAGCTTCATCTTGCCCCTGAGACAAGGACATCAAGGCCTTTTCCGCCTGAAGCTCTAAATGAGGTTCCTCATAAAGCAACCCCAAGGCCAGAAAAAACGCATCCACATTGAGCAACGCAGGATCCCCTGGTGCCAATGCAAAAGCCCAGTCTTGAGGGTCGCCCCGGAGCAAGGAAATTACAATCCTGACCTGCTGTGCAGGGTCTCCGGCAGAGCGAGACTTCAGGGACAAAAACAATTTGCAATTATTTTTAAAATTTTGAAAGTGAGATCTATTCCCCGAGAAGAATTCAGGCAAAGGAATTCTAGGCTCAGACATAGGTGCATGAACAACAAAATCTTGCAAATTTTGTACCTTTGTGGCGAGATTATTCAAACCTGTAGCTACACTCTGAAGATCCATTAGAAACAGGTGAACACAGAGCCATTCAAGGATTAGAAGGAGAGGAAGAGAGGAAGGCTGCAGTATAGGCAGACTAGCAAGTGATTCAATTAAGAGCACACTCAGAACTAGAGGGGAAAAAAAAAAAAAAAAAAAATTGTAGCAGACTTCTTTTTTCTCTCCTTTCTCAGCCAGTAATTTAACCCTTTTTTGGGCCGGTCAAACTGTCATGATTCTCAATGGCGAGAGAACATAGCCCAGCATATATGAGAACTAGCTCTTGGAAGATGGAAACTATACTGACCATGAACTAAACCTGCCGCACAACTAGAAGTGGCCGGGTAGCATGCCTACGTTTTTTTATCCCTAGATGCCCAGCGCCAGCCGGAGAACCACCTAATCCTAGCAGAGGAAAAGACAGTCCTGGCTCACCTCTAGAAAAATTTTCCCAAAAGGCAGACAGAGGCCCCCACATATATTGGCGGTGATTTAAGATGAAATGACAAACGTAGTATGAAAATAGGTTTAGCAAAATCGAGGTCCGCTTACTAGATAGCATGAAGACAGAAAGGGCACTTTCATGGTCAGCAGAAAACCCTATCAAAACACCATCCAGAAATTACTTTAAGACTCTAGCATTAACTCATAACACCAGAGTGGCAATTTCCGCTCACAAGAGCTTTCCAGACACAGTAACGAAACAGCAGCTGTGAACAGGAACAAAATGCAAAAACACACAAGGACAAAAGTCCAACTTAGCTGGGAGTTGTCTAGTAGCAGGAACATGCACAGAAAGGCTACTGATTACATTGTTGACCGGCATGAAACTGACAGAGGAGCAAGGTTATATAGCGACTCCCACATCCTGATAGGAGCAGGTGAACAGAGGGGATGTTGCACACAAGTTAAATTCCACAAGTGGCCACCGGGGGAGCCCAGAATCCAATTTCACAACAGGGTAGGTAGGAACCTGCTGTAATTAAAATCACCACATGTTGAAGGGCGGAGTGCTTGGTTATTAACCTAACATATAAATAAGTATGTCAATGTGAAATATATGAAATATGAATAGCAATATGGCTTCTGAATATTAGGAAAAAAATGAGACCCTTTGCACATAATTTGGCCAAATCATGCCTTCAATTGCACTTCAAGGAATGAACTTCAGTTTTTAAAGGAAAGCTATCAGGAAGTCTGGGTTCTTGCATGGGCATTATTAGATTGAACAGGCCCAATGTTATATACAATTTTTAGGTTACAAAAGCTGCTTTATTGGTGGGCATATCTTGATAAGACAGCCACAATAAAACTTTTTAAAGGGTTGTCCTTTTTTTTTTTTACAAAAAAAAAAAAATGGTCTACAGGTACATAACATTTAAAGATAGTAAAAATTGAGTACAACAAAATAAGTATTACTTATCTGTTGAAGCCCCTCACTCCATCTCCACTTCTTCACTGCTCCCCTGAGCTAGTCTATATCAATAGAGCTTCAGTGATAATGACCCTTTTACAGCATGTGAGTGCTACACACAGTCTTTGGGCTCAGCAGTCTTGTGCCCTCCACTCCTCCATCAATACTAAGCACAGTGGTTGGCACATTGTTGACACCACCGAAGCCTTATCATAGGGACGGTAAGCAGCGAAGAGACAATGAGCAGTGGTGAGAAGGTGCTGGACTGGAAGAGGCCTCAATAAGTAAGAAATGCTTATTTTGGTTTTTTTTAAGCATATGTTTGTGTCATTTTAAACAAATTTGAATGAAAAGTACCCTAGTAAAAGATGTATTGATTGTACGTCTTATAATGATATTGTGGAACATAGAGTATATTGACTTCAGATCATTGACCAGTAGTACGGTATGTGCTTTCCCCATACTCTATTAGCAAAACATTATTAGCTTGTCCTATTCTTGCAGCATCAGCTCTTCCTGCCACAAGCTACTCTCAGCTCCTCATCCTCATCTGCTGCGGGTATGGTGTTCATTTTTCATACGTTACCAACTACTCATTGCAGACTGCCACAACACCAGCTTCTATATCTTGGGTGTCCTAGATTAGAAGTTTTTTTCTCACTCCTGTGCCTAGTATGCCTTCAGACTACTAAAAAGGAACCTTTTAAAAAAGTATATTGCTTGACCACAAAACCACATAGTTATAACTTCTGTCTGAAAGAACAAAATATCAATCCTTCGGCAATTCTGCGAGAACATACTCATGTCAGGTATTTTATTTACTATAATAGCTATTAGCATAAAAGAATTGATGTGTAAGAAGTGTCTTACTGTCTTAATGACTCTATCCCAATATTCAGTATATATACTGTATATATATATATATATATATATATATATATATATATATATATATATATATTTATATATATTTTTATATATATATATATATATATATACATATATATATATATATATATATATATATTTAGGCTGGTTTCACATTTGCGTTTTTTGCCGCTGCGTTTTAGCGCAAAAAAAGCATGCGTTTTTTTTCCTATATTTAACATTAAAAACGCATGCGGTTTTTTTGGATGCGTTTTGCCGCGTTTGACGACGCATGCGTCGTTTCTATGCTTGGGTTTTGTTGCAGAAATGCAACATGTAGTAATTTGCCGCAAAAAAAGCATGCATTTTTTTGCGGCAAAAAAATGTATTGCTGTCTATGTAAACTAATGCCTTTTTAAGCACATGCGTTTGGTTGCGTTTTAAACGCATGCGTTTCAATAGAAAAAATCAAGAATACACACTGATAAGCCACCCCCCACCATCAAGGTGATAAAGGGATCCAAACCCTAACCCTAACCCTAGGGATCCTAACCCTAACCCTAACCCCAACCCCAACCCTAACCCCAACCCCAACCCTAGCTATTTCTATTTATAGTGGGTTTTCTAGATGATTTTGATGATTGGCAGCTGTCACACACTTCTCAGCATGCGTTTCAAAAATGCAAATGCAGGAAAAAACGCATGTAAACGCATCAAAACGCCGCGTTTTTTTTACCGCATGAGAAAACGCATGCGTCTAAAAAACGCAGCGTTTGCACGCGTTTACATGCGTTTTTTTCACCACCTGCGTTTGCATTTTAAACGCTGCGTTTTTAAATGCAAATGTGAAACTAGCCTTAAACATTTTTCTGTATTTTCATGACTATGAAAATTGTACATTCACACTGAAGGCATCAAAACTATGAATAAACACATGTGGAATTATATACTTAACAAAAAAAATGTGAAACAACTGAAATTATGTCTTATATTCTAGGTTCTTCAAAGTAGCCACCTTTTGCTTTGATGACTGCTTTGCACACTCTTGGCATTCTCTTGATGAGCTTCAAGAGGTAGTCACAGGGAATGGTTTTCACTTCACAGGTGTGCCCTGTCAGGTTTAATAAGTGGGACCATCAGTTGTGTTGTGCAGAAGTCTGGTGGATACACAGCTGATAGTCCTACTGAATAGACTGTTAGAATTTGTATTATGGCAAGAAAAAAGCAGCTAAGTAAAGAAAAACGAGTGGCCATCATTACTTTAACAAATGAAGGTCAGTCAGTCCGAAAAATTGGGAAAACTTTGAACGTGTCCCCAAGTGCAGTGGCAAAAACCATCAAGTGTTACAAAGAAACTGGCTCACATGAGGACCGCCCCAGGAAAGGAAGACCAAGAGTCACCAGCCGCAGAAATCGCAGGTTAACAGCAGCTCAGATTAGAGACCAGGTCAATACCACATAGAGTTCTAGCAGCAGACACATCTCTACAACAACTGTTAAGAGGAGACTTTGTGCAGCAGGCCTTCATGGTAAAATAGCTGCTAGGAAACCACTGCTAAGGACAGGCAACAAGCAGAAGAGACTTGTTTGGGCTAAAGAACACAAGGAATGGACATTAGATGAATGGAAATCTGTGTTTTGTTCTGATGAGTCCAAATTTGAGATCTTTGGTTCCAACCACCATGTCTTTGTGCGATGCAGAAAAGGTGAACGGATGGACTCTACATGCCTGGTTCCCACCGTCAAGCATGGAGGAGGAGGTGTGATGGTGTGGGGGTGCTTTGCTGGTGTAACGGGGGCCAGGGTGGTAGCCGTATCGAGGGATTGCTGCTGCTTCCTCATCACACCCCGACACTCCGCTACAGAAATATCATGTCCATTTTGTGGTGTGCTGTGTGTGTCACGTATTTCACCCACCTGTGGGTCAGAATCCTTCACAGCATACAATTCTCCAATTCGTCGCAGACACACACAAATGTTCTCAAAGTCCAAGTTCATTTTCAATAAAACTTTACTTAACTCGTGCATCTTCATAACAGTTACAGTCCATCCATTGTCCCAATACATGTATAATCCATCTCCTGTGTTTTCCCTGGTCTGCTCCCTCAGCTTTTCTTCCTGCACCATGGCTCTCAGGCCCGCAGCTTCCTGAATCATCAAGCTAGCTGATACTGAGTGCTCCCCGTCCACTTTCCCCATCTTGGGTGAAAATTCAGGTTGCCTCCGCAATTCCTGTTCGGACCGTAAGTCCCGGATGTCACGGGAGGTAACCCACAGATTAGCCACTGATTCTTCCAGGCTGCCTCGCTCTCTTAACTCTACACTGTTGCTCTGTTCAGCCTTCTGTCACAACTCCTTCTAGAACAATTCTCCTCACACAGCTTTAGCTCCTCCCACTACCTGAAAATTACCTCAGGAAGGCACTCTCCCTGCCACTACACTGGCTCCGCCCCTTTCTCAACTGTCACTACTCTGACTGAAACCAGTTCTCAACACAATCTAATCTCCTACTCTACAGTGCCCCCATAACACTAACCCACAACTACACTGCCATAACCCTTACCAATGCTGACCTACCACTGCCACTGACTGTCCCTATTCCTGTCCCTAACACACAGGTATCAGAACAGTGTCAGCCATTATCATATTAAACAGTGTCAGCTATCATAGACCACACAGGGCACACAGCAAACACAAAGAAGTACCCAGTTTCAATAGGTAGGCATGCACAGGAATGCAGGGCTCAAACCAGCCGCCTGCATACCCCCTTACACTGGTGACACTGTTGGGCATTTATTCAAAATTGAAGGCATACTGAACCAGCATGGCTACCACAGCATCTTGCAGCGGCATGCTATTCCATCCGGTTTGCGTTTAGTTGGACCATCATTTATTTTTCAACAGGACAATGACCCCAAACACACCTCCAGGCTGTGTATGGGCTATTTGACCAAGAAGGAGAGTGATGGGGTGCTACGCCAGATGACCTGGCCTCCACAGTCACCAGACCTGAACCCAATGAGATGGTTTGGGGTGAACTGAACCTCAGAGTGAAGGCAAAAGGGCCAACAAGTGCTAAGCATCTTTGGGAACTCCTTCAATATTGTTGGAAGACCATTCCCGGTGACTACCTCTTGAAGCTCATCAAGAGAATGCCAACAGTGTGCAAAGCAGTCATAAAATCAAAAGGTGGCTACTTTGAAGAACCTAGAATATAAGACATAATTTCAGTTGTTTCACACTTTTGTTAAGTATATAATTCCACATGTGTTAATTCATAGTTTTGATGCCTTCAGTGTGAATGTACAATTTTCATACTCATGAAAATACAGAAAAATCTTTAAATGAGAAGGTGTGTCTAAACTTTTGATCTGTACTGTATCTATATATATAATTGTCTAAGGGGTACTTCCATCTGTCTGTCCCGGATATTCATTGGTCAAGGCCTCTGTCTGTCATGGAATCCAAGTAGCTGATTGGTCGCGCCAGCTGCCTGTCATGGCTGCCGCGACCAATCAGCGACGGACACAGTCTGATTAGTCCCTCCCTACTCCCCTGCAGTCACTGCCCACCGCCCGCATACTCCCCTCCGGTCAGCCCCCGCAGACCCCGGCACTGGCAGTCTCCTGCCCGCAAACAGCTCAGGTGGTGGGCTTCACACTCCCACCAGCCTGGCACACCTAAATTTTCGCCAAATTAATTTTTTTCATAAATAAACGCAAGTCATATCGAAGAAATGTTACCACTAACACGATGTTCAATATGTCATGAAAAAAACATTCTCAGAATTAGTGGGATCTGTTAAAGCTTTCCAAAGCTATAACCTCATAAAGTGACAGTGGTCAGAATTGTAAAAATTGCCTTGGTCATTAAGGACAAAATTCGCTCTGTCAGTAAGGGGTTAACTGAGGCAAGTGAGGCCTGCAGTTCTTTGGATGGCGTTGTGGGGTCTTTTATGACCTCTTCGATAAGTTATCTCTGTGCTCTGGGCGTAATTTTGGTCTCCCGGCCACTTTGTGGATAAAGGCTCTCACTGTGGTTTGCTGGAGTCCAAAAGCTTGAGGACTGGCTTTATAACATTTTCCAGACTTATAGATCTCAACTCAATTTGTTTGAGATCGGCAGGTCCTGTCGGCAGGAGTTAGGCAAGTCCTATTTAAGTGATTTCTTAATTGAGAAAATGTGTGGCAGTAATCAGGGCTGCGAGTGGCTTCGGAATTTGAACTCAGCTGTCATAATCCACAGTTAATTTATGTTTTAAGGGGGGGGGGGAGCAATCACTTTTTCACACAAGGCTCTGTAGGTTAGGATTTCTTTTTACCTTAATAATAAAGACCTTCATTTAGAAACTGCATTTTGTGTTTAGTTGTCTTATCTTTGTCTAAAATTAAAATTTGTTTGGTGATCTGAAACATTTAAGTGACATGCAAAAGAATAGAAAATCAGGAAAGGGCATACACTTTTTAGCACAGCTGTTTATAAATACTGTATGTTACAATGATAGATTAGATGTGATCTTTTAGCTTTGTTAATTACCGTATATAGAATGTTACAATTGAACCCAAGTTGCTCCTATGCCCTGGTGCCCATGGGGCCTAAACCCACATGTATACAGATTTTGGATTGGGCATCAGAAACTGCATGTTAAGCTCTTGGGTAGGTAATTATTATTTGGCTGAACACTGTGTCCAGATTATACAGACACAAGTGGGGTTTCATACACACTTCACTGGCGGACATAGATAGAAGAGGCCCCTGTGCAAGAACAATACAGTATGTGGGCCTTTTGCAGTCCAATAGCTCATCAGAATGTACAATTCCATCTGTTATGGAGGTGGAAATGGGCCCCCTTACCTTTTGGGCCCCTGTTGTACCAGTGATATGTCCTGCACTTACTTTAACTTTGCTGATCACTGATTCCCTAATATGTAAAGTATGTGTTATATAGTTAACATCTCAGATGCATTAGACTTTCTTTCTGAAAGAGATAACTTACTCAGCTTCCCCAGGTTCAATGTTTTGTTTTACTCACTGCCCCAGTCTTTGTTGAAATGCTGCAGTGCCGATGTGACTGCTGCAGTCAATCACAGGGCAAAGTGGCTTTTGCATTTACATCATCACTCTTCAGATCATATAGGTGTTTTGAATAGTACAGGTAAATCCAGTGACTCACAACTGACATCGTCCTGATCATATTTGTTCCCTTTTTTTCTTTATCTGGCCCAGACTGCACATAACGACTTCTTCATTGCACTACTTACCTCTACAGAATGTGTTGCTCGGACGTCTTTGGCTCCTTTGTTTTCCAGCACATTTCCCACACCTCATTGCTATTCCCAATAATAGTGCTCCCCAGAGGAATAGTATCACCAACAGTTACAATGTTGCATTTTTGATGCATTTTTATGCTGCACGTTTTACAGTATTAGCAAAGTGAATGAAATTTCTGAGATTTCATGCACTTGCTGCTTATTTTTTCCTTGCAGATTGAACCCCTTAAAGTGTTTTTTTCAAATCTACAGCATGTCAATTATTTCAGTGTTTTTTTAAGATTTTCTACCCATTCTAATAAATGAGAAAAAGTGCATGCAAAAATGCAGCAAAAACATGCATATTTTACAATGTTTTTCCTGCAAAAACCCAGAAGTTTTGCAGCAGAAACATCTTCTATAGATACTGAACATGTGCACATATCCTAATAGTGCTCCCTCTGAGCCTACACACAGTAATAGTGCACCCTCTGAGATAACACACAGTAATAGTGCCCCCTCTGAGACTACACACAGTAATAGTGCCCCCTCTAAGATTACACACAGTAATAGTGTCCCTTTTGAGACTACACACAGTAATAGTGTCCCTTTTGAGACTACACACAGTAATAGTGCCACATCTGAGACTACACAAAGTAATAGTGCCTCCTCTGAGACTACACACAGTAATAGTGCCCCCTCTGAGACAACACACACAGTAATAGTGCCTCCTCTGAGACAACACACAGTAATAGTGCCCCCTCTGAGACTGCACACAGTAATAGTGCCCCCTCTGAGACTACACACAGTAAGGGTACCGTCACACCGTGCAATTTTCGTCGCTACGACGGCACGATCCGTGACGTCGCAGCGTCGTATGAGTATCGCTCCAGCGTCGTAGACTGCGGTCACACTTTGCAATCACGGCGCTGGAGCGATGCCGAGGTTCGCTGGTAACCAGGGTAAACATCGGGTTACTAAGCGCAGGGCCGCGCTTAGTAACCCGATGTTTACCGTGGTTACCAGCGTAAAAGTAAAAAAAAACAAACCGTACATACTCACCATCTGATGTCCGTCAGGTCCCTTGCCGTCTGCTTCCCGCTCTGACTGAGTGCAGCCGTACAGTGAGAGCAGAGCGCAGCGGTGACGTCACCGCTGTGATCTGCTCTCACTTTCCGGCCGGCGCTCACAGTCAGAGCGGGAAGCAGACTGCAAGGGACCTGACGGACATCAGATGGTCAGTATGTACGTTTTTTTTTTTTTTACTTTTACGCTGGTAACCACGGTAAACATCGGGTTACTAAGCGCGGCCCTGCGCTTAGTAACCCGATGTTTACCCTGGTTACCAGCGAACGCATCGCTGGATCGCTGTCACACACAACGATCCAGCGATGACAGCGGGAGATCCAGCGACGAAAGAAAGTTTCAAACGATCTGCTACGACGTACGATTCTCAGCAGGGTCCCTGATCGCTGCTGCGTGTCAGACACTGCGATATCGTAACGATATCGCTAGAACGTCACGAATCGTACCGTCGTAGCGATCGTAATTGCACTGTGTGACAGTACCCTAATAGTTCCCCCTCCTAGATTACACACTGTAATAGTGCCCCCTCTGAGACTACACACAGTAATAGTTCCCCCTCTGAGATTACACACAGTAATAGTACCCCTCTGAGACTGCACACAGTAATAGCCACAACAAAGAAAAAAGATTGGACTAAAACAGGCCCGCACAACCACAAAATGTAGAAAAGTAACAAACGTTTTATTGAACACCACAACAAACAGCATAAAAACATTTAAAATACTACAAATATGTACACAACACCCCTATTCAAATGTATCTGCAAGATTGAGTATATATGTGTTACACTGATGTGCTAGATAGGACTAGTTATTATGTATATAACAACACATATGCACCAGCACTATTTGCCAAAATCTGATAGGACCCACAGAGTGAACCAAGCGATGATAATATAAGTCCAAAACAATATATGATTGGTCCCTTTGCTCTATAACAAGAAAAAGTAAAGAGATATAGCTCTGATGTAAATATCCGTATAGGGCTCACTAAATGGTGTCCAAGTGAAAAAAAAGTCAAAAATGGCAAGGTGAAACACCTAAATATACAAGAGTACGGCATCACGCACACAGTAATAGTGCCCCCTCTGAGACTACACACATTAATATTGCCCCCTCTGAGACTACACACAGTAATAGTTCCCCCTCTGAGATTACACACAGTAATAGTGCCCCCTCTGGGAACACAAACACAATAATTGTGCCCCCTCTGAGACTACACACAATAATAGTGCCCCCTCTGAGACTACACACAGAAATAGCGCCCCCTCTGAGACTACACACAGTAATAGCGCCTCCTCTGAGACTACACACAGTAATAGCGCCCCCTCTGAGACTACACACATTAATAGTGCCTCCTCTGAGACTCCACACAGTAATAGTGCCCCCTCTGAGACTACACACAATAATAGTGCACCCTCTGAGACTACACACAATAATAGTGCCCCCTCTGAGACTACACGCAGTAATAGTGCCTCCTCTGAGACTACACACAATAATAGTGCCTCCTCTGAGACTACACACAATAATAGTGCCCCCTCTGAGACTACACACAGTAATAGTATGCAGCACCCCAGGGTCCCGGTCATTGCAGTAATGTCATTTTCCTCTAGGGGGGAGTGATATTACGTTTGGAGGCAAAGAAGGACAACTGAATCCAAGTATCACAAACATGCAACACATTTCTCACTCCAGGCCACCAGGGGGAGCTCTGCTCCTATTTATTAGGGCACTCTTCACACTTAGGTAAAACTGGTTGCCTGGGGAGGAAGTGAGTTAGTTGCTGGCTGAGCTTCGCTCAGGTAGTTGGTCCCTGACAGGGGTGGGATCCTGTCAGAGATCGAGACAGAAGGACACGGAGCTGTGCCGGCCCTAAGTGCGGCAGCTTCTAGAAAGAGACACTGAAGGAAAACTGTATTGTAGAGAGGGTGAAGAAGTCGTAGCAAAGGAGAGGATACCAGGAGGAGTTCTGCCCTACACAGGCTGCCTCCTTCTGAGGCGCAGGATCCCGGTAGCCGGAACACCGAGGGAGCAACGATCCTTTATGCCTTGCTCCAGAGACCGGCAGGACAGCTAATTTCACGTTACCTGTTCGCCCCTACACCCAGGAGGCAAGGTGGCACCCCTTAGAGGCTGGGGCATGATAAAACGCCTCAAGCCACCGGTCATACAGGTTTGTTCTATCCATCTGGGGGACAGAGAGAGAGACATAACATCTACAACATATGTGAGGACCTTATGAGAAGCTTAGCAGTAAGGTACTACAACACCACGGCGCTAGAGGAAGGCTACTGATTTCTACCTGGGTAAGGAGACTCTGGACTTGCCTCCAAACCGTCCGGGCTCTGCCTGCCCTGTGGTCTGGTGCTCTGGACTGTGGATGCTGAAGCCTTCAGTAAAAGGTAAAGAGACTGCAACCTTGTGTCCTCGTTCTTCACTGCGCCTCTCACCATCCACCATCTACACACTGGGAAGCCCTGGGGATATACTTCACCTGTGGGAAGGTATACCATCTAGCTGCCATAACATCACCCCAGCGGACCCCTTAAAGCAGCGTCAGTCACCCTGACCGAATACCACAGGTGGCGTTACGAACATTCCCCTTAAAGATCTTTCCCTTTTACACGGACGTCCCAGGGCCACGGACCGGGTCAGCCACAGTGACATCCCCCTGTGAACCGCAGGACCCGGTATCGAGTGCCCCGCTGCCCTTGGGGGAGCTCCAAGTACCTCCTCTGAGACTACACGCAATAATAGCCCCCCCTGAGACTGCACACAATAATAGTGCCTCCTCTGAGACTACACACAATAATAGTCCCCCCTCTGAGACTACACACAATAATAGTGCCTCCTCTGTGACAAATGTATCATGCAGTTAGCACCTTTCTAATACATTTGGCGCAGTTCTGTCTGTCTCGTCTAGTTTTATTCTAACAGTATTAATAAATCTCCAATCTATGGGTTAAACTTTAATTAATGTTATCACTGTTGTTAAGCATCTTCATGTCTATTAAGAGTAGTTGCTGGCTTTTCTCCACCATACAGCAGAAGTCCTCCCGCACCAGACCTATGTGGAAGTGTTATCAGCTGGGTTGCGTATGTACTTTTTGACTCACAGACTGCAGCCTAGGCTCAGGATGTGGTAATTGCCTTGGTGTGGCAGCGATGAGTTCTCAGCAGGCTGCTTGTATTTGTATTGTGTCCAGGGAGCGGCAGCCGGTTAAGGCGCTAAATGCTTGTGGGTTTCTGCTAAATGTCGAGCCTTGGTTGGATTTACTGAGTGTTCTGGTTTGCAAATGAAAGGCATATCTTTATCGGCATAGCACTTTAGGTTATATCTGACATGTAAGTAAAGTTGGTTAACCACTGTATATTTCGGGATGGTGGTATTACTTTTAGATGTGCCATGCATGTAAACCAAAATAGACCTTTAGTACCAAGTGCTTAGAAAGGTGATTACAATATACACTCACCGGCCACTTTATTAGGTACACCATGCTAGTAACGGGTTGGACCCCTGTTGTGAAATTGGATTCTGGGCTCCCCCGGTGACCACTTGTGGAATTGAACTTGTGTGCATCATCCCCTCTGTTCACCTGCTCCTATCAGGATGTGGGAGTCGCTATATAACCTTGCTCCTCTGTCAGTTTCTTGCCGGTCAACAATGTAATCAGAAGCCTTCTGTGCTTGTTCCTGCTACTAGACAACTCCCAGCTAAGTTGGACTTTTGTCCTTGTGTGTTTTTGCATTTTGTTCCTGTTCACAGCTGCTGTTTCGTTACTGTGTCTGGAAAGCTCTTGTGATCGGAAATTGCCACTCTGGTGTTATGAGTTAATGCTAGAGTCTTAAAGGAATTTCTGGATGGTGTTTTGATAGGGTTTTCTGCTGACCATGAAAGTGTCCTTTCTGTCTTCCTGCTATCTAGAAAGCGGACCTCGATTTTGCTAAACCTATTTTCATACTACGTTTGTCATTTCATCTAAAATCACCGCCAATATATGTGGGGGCCTCTGTCTGCCTTTTGGGAAAATTTCTCTAGAGGTGAGCCAGGACTGTCTTTTCCTCTGCTAGGATTAGGTAGTTCTCCGGCTGGCGCTGGGCATCTAGGGTTAAAAAACGTAGGCATGCTACCCGGCCACTTCTAGTTGTGCGGCAGGTTTAGTTCATGGTCAGTATAGTTTCCATCTTCCAAGAGCTAGTTCTCATATATGCTGGGCTATGTTCTCTCGCCATTGAGAATCATGACAGTTTGACCGGCCCAAAAAAGGGTTAAATTACTGGCTGAGAAAGGAGAGAAAAAAGAAGTCTGCTACAATTTTTTTTTTTTTTTTTTCCTCTAGTTCTGAGTGTGCTCTTAATTGAATCACTTGCTAGTCTGCCTATACTGCAGCCTTCCTCTCTTTCTCTCCTTCTAATCCTTGAATGGCTCTGTGTTCACCTGTTTCAAATGGATCTTCAGAGTGTAGCTACAGGTTTGAATAATCTCGCCACAAAGGTACAAAATTTGCAAGATTTTGTTGTTCATGCACCTATGTCTGAGCCTAGAATTCCTTTGCCTGAATTCTTCTCGGGGAATAGATCTCACTTTCAAAATTTTAAAAATAATTGCAAATTGTTTTTGTCCCTGAAGTCTCGCTCTGCCGGAGACCCTGCACAGCAGGTCAGGATTGTAATTTCCTTGCTCCGGGGCGACCCTCAAGACTGGGCTTTTGCATTGGCACCAGGGGATCCTGCGTTGCTCAATGTGGATGCGTTTTTTCTGGCCTTGGGGTTGCTTTATGAGGAACCTCATTTAGAGCTTCAGGCGGAAAAGGCCTTGATGTCCTTGTCTCAGGGGCAAGATGAAGCTGAAATATACTGCCAAAAATTCCGCAAATGGTCTGTGCTTACTCAGTGGAATGAGTGCGCCCTGGCGGCGATTTTCAGAGAAGGTCTCTCTGATGCCATTAAGGATGTTATGGTGGGGTTCCCTGTGCCTGCGAGTCTGAATGAGTCCATGACGATGGCTATTCAGATCGATAGGCGTCTGCGGGAGCGCAAACCTGTGCACCATTTGGCGGTGTCTACTGAGAAAACGCCAGAAAATATGCAATGTGATAGAATTCTGTCCAGAAGCGAGCGGCAGAATTTTAGACGAAAAAATGGGTTGTGCTTCTATTGTGGTGATTCAACTCATGTTATATCAGCATGCTCTAAGCGTACTAAGAAGCCTGACAAGTCTGTTTCAATTAGCACTTTACAGTCTAAGTTTATTCTATCTGTGACCCTGATTTGTTCTTTGTCATCTATTACCGCGGACGCCTATGTCGACTCTGGCGCTGCTTTGAGTCTTATGGATTGGTCCTTTGCCAAACGCTGTGGGTATGATTTGGAGCCACTGGAGGCTCCGATACCTCTGAAAGGGATTGACTCCACCCCATTGGCTAGTAATAAACCACAATACTGGACACAAGTGACTATGCGTGTTAATCCGGATCACCAGGAGGTTATTCGCTTTCTGGTGCTGTATAATCTACATGATGTTTTGGTGCTGGGATTGCCATGGCTGCAATCTCATAACCCAGTCCTCGACTGGAGAGCTATGTCTGTGTTAAGCTGGGGATGTAAAGGAACTCATGGGGACGTACCTTTGGTTTCCATTTCATCATCTATTCCCTCTGAGATTCCTGAATTCTTGTCTGACTTTCGTGACGTTTTTGAAGAACCCAAGGTTGGTTCACTACCTCCGCACCGGGAGTGCGATTGTGCCATAGATTTGATTCCGGGTAGTAAATACCCTAAGGGTCGTTTATTTAATCTGTCTGTGCCTGAACACGCTGCTATGCGAGAATATATAAAGGAGTCCTTGGAAAAGGGACATATTCGTCCTTCGTCATCTCCCTTAGGAGCCGGTTTTTTCTTTGTGTCTAAGAAAGACGGCTCTTTGAGGCCGTGTATTGATTATCGACTTTTGAATAAAATCACGGTTAAATATCAATATCCGTTACCACTGCTTACTGATTTGTTTGCTCGTATAAAGGGGGCCAAGTGGTTCTCTAAGATTGATCTCCGTGGGGCGTATAATTTGGTGCGAATCAAGCAGGGGGATGAGTGGAAAACCGCATTTAATACGCCCGAGGGCCATTTTGAGTATTTGGTGATGCCTTTTGGTCTTTCAAATGCCCCTTCAGTCTTTCAGTCCTTTATGCATGACATTTTCCGCGATTATTTGGATAAATTTATGATTGTGTATCTGGATGATATTCTGATTTTTTCGGATGACTGGGACTCTCATGTCCAGCAGGTCAGGAGGGTTTTTCAGGTTTTGCGGTCTAATTCCTTGTGTGTGAAGGGTTCTAAGTGTGTTTTTGGGGTTCAAAAGATTTCTTTCTTGGGATACATTTTTTCCCCCTCTTCCATCGAGATGGATCCTGTCAAGGTTCAGGCTATTGGTGATTGGACGCAACCCTCTTCTCTTAAGAGTCTTCAGAAATTTTTGGGCTTTGCTAACTTTTATCGTCGATTTATTGCTGGTTTTTCTGATGTTGTAAAACCATTGACTGATTTGACTAAGAAGGGTGCTGATGTTGCTGATTGGTCCCCTGATGCTGTGGAGGCCTTTCGGGAGCTCAAGCGCCGCTTTTCTTCCGCCCCAGTGTTGCGTCAGCCTGATGTTGCTCTTCCTTTTCAGGTTGAGGTCGACGCTTCTGAAATCGGAGCTGGGGCGGTGTTGTCGCAGAGAAGTTCCGACTGCTCCGTGATGAGACCTTGTGCTTTTTTTTCCCGTAAATTTTCGCCCGCCGAGCGGAATTATGATATTGGGAATCGGGAGCTTTTGGCCATGAAGTGGGCTTTTGAGGAGTGGCGTAACTGGCTTGAGGGGGCCAGACATCAGGTGGTGGTATTGACTGACCACAAAAATTTAATTTACCTTGAGTCTGCCAGGCGCCTGAATCCTAGACAGGCGCGCTGGTCGTTGTTTTTCTCTCGGTTTAATTTTGTGGTGTCGTACCTACCGGGTTCTAAGAATGTTAAGGCGGATGCCCTTTCTAGGAGTTTTGAGCCTGACTCCCCTGGTAATTCTGAGCCCACAGGTATCCTTAAAGATGGAGTGATATTGTCTGCCGTTTCTCCAGACCTGCGGCGGGCCTTGCAGGAGTTTCAGGCGGATAGACCTGATCTTTGCCCACCTGGTAGACTGTTTGTTCCTGATGATTGGACCAGTAGAGTCATCTCTGAGGTTCATTCTTCTGCGTTGGCAGGTCATCCTGGAATCTTTGGTACCAGGGATTTGGTGGCAAGGTCCTTCTGGTGGCCTTCCCTGTCACGAGATGTGCGAGGCTTTGTGCAGTCTTGTGACGTTTGTGCTCGGGCCAAGCCTTGTTGTTCTCGGGCTAGTGGATTGTTGTTGCCCTTGCCTATCCCGAAGAGGCCTTGGACGCACATCTCGATGGATTTTATTTCGGATCTGCCTGTTTCTCAGAAGATGTCTGTCATCTGGGTGGTGTGTGACCGTTTCTCTAAGATGGTCCATCTGGTTCCCTTGCCTAAGTTGCCTTCTTCTTCCGAGTTGGTTCCTCTGTTTTTTCAAAATGTTGTTCGTTTGCATGGTATTCCTGAGAATATCGTTTCTGACAGAGGGACCCAATTCGTGTCTAGATTTTGGCGGGCATTCTGTGCTAGGATGGGCATAGATTTGTCTTTTTCGTCTGCTTTCCATCCTCAGACTAATGGCCAGACCGAGCGGACTAATCAGACCTTGGAGACATATTTGAGGTGTTTTGTGTCTGCGGATCAGGATGATTGGGTTGCTTTTTTGCCTTTGGCGGAGTTCGCCCTCAATAATCGGGCCAGCTCTGCCACCTTGGTGTCCCCGTTTTTCTGTAATTTGGGGTTTCATCCTCGATTTTCCTCCGGTCAAGTGGAATCTTCGGATTGTCCTGGAGTGGATGCTGTGGTGGAGAGGTTGCATCAGATTTGGGGGCAGGTGGTGGACAATTTGAAGTTGTCCCAGGAGAAGACTCAGCTTTTTGCCAACCGCCGTCGTCGTGTTGGTCCTCGGCTTTGTGTTGGGGACTTGGTGTGGTTGTCTTCTCGTTTTGTCCCTATGAGGGTTTCTTCTCCTAAGTTTAAGCCTCGGTTCATCGGCCCGTACAAGATATTGGAGATTCTTAACCCTGTGTCCTTCCGTTTGGACCTCCCTGCATCCTTTTCGATTCATAATGTTTTTCATCGGTCATTGTTGCGCAGGTATGAGGTACCGGTTGTGCCTTCCGTTGAGCCTCCTGCTCCGGTGTTGGTTGAGGGTGAGTTGGAGTACGTTGTGGAAAAGATCTTAGACTCTCGTGTTTCCAGATGGAGACTCCAGTATCTGGTCAAATGGAAGGGATACGGTCAGGAGGATAATTCTTGGGTCACTGCCTCTGATGTTCATGCCTCCGATCTTGTCCGTGCCTTTCATAGGGCTCATCCTGATCGCCCTGGTGGTTCTGGTGAGGGTTCGGTGCCCCCTCCTTGAGGGGGGGGTACTGTTGTGAAATTGGATTCTGGGCTCCCCCGGTGACCACTTGTGGAATTGAACTTGTGTGCATCATCCCCTCTGTTCACCTGCTCCTATCAGGAGTCGCTATATAACCTTGCTCCTCTGTCAGTTTCTTGCCGGTCAACAATGTAATCAGAAGCCTTCTGTGCTTGTTCCTGCTACTAGACAACTCCCAGCTAAGTTGGACTTTTGTCCTTGTGTGTTTTTGCATTTTGTTCCTGTTCACAGCTGCTGTTTCGTTACTGTGTCTGGAAAGCTCTTGTGATCGGAAATTGCCACTCTGGTGTTATGAGTTAATGCTAGAGTCTTAAAGGAATTTCTGGATGGTGTTTTGATAGGGTTTTCTGCTGACCATGAAAGTGTCCTTTCTGTCTTCCTGCTATCTAGAAAGCGGACCTCGATTTTGCTAAACCTATTTTCATACTACGTTTGTCATTTCATCTAAAATCACCGCCAATATATGTGGGGGCCTCTGTCTGCCTTTTGGGAAAATTTCTCTAGAGGTGAGCCAGGACTGTCTTTTCCTCTGCTAGGATTAGGTAGTTCTCCGGCTGGCGCTGGGCATCTAGGGTTAAAAAACGTAGGCATGCTACCCGGCCACTTCTAGTTGTGCGGCAGGTTTAGTTCATGGTCAGTATAGTTTCCATCTTCCAAGAGCTAGTTCTCATATATGCTGGGCTATGTTCTCTCGCCATTGAGAATCATGACAGACCCCCTTTTTGCCTTCAGAACTGCCTCAATTCTTTGTGGCATAGATTCAACAAGGTGCTGGAAGCATTCCTCAGAGATTTTGGTCCATATTGACATGATGGCATCACACAGTTGCTGCAGATTTGTCGGCTGCACATCCCAAAGATGCTCCATACAAGGCAGGATGGATCCATGCTTTCATGTTGTTTACGCCAAATTCTGACCCTACCATCCGAATGTCGCAGCAGAAATCGAGACTCATCAGACCAAGCAACGTTTTTCCAATCTTCTACTGTCCAATTTCGATGAGCTTGTACAAATTGTAGCCTCAGTTTCCTGTTCTTAGCTGAAAGGAGTGGTACCCGGTGTGGTCTTCTGCTGCTGTAGCCCATCTGCCTCAAAGTTCGACGCACTGTGCGTTCAGAGATGCTCTTAGGCCTACCTTGGTTGTAATGGGTGGCGATTTGAGTCACTGTTGCCTTTCTATCAGCTCGAACCAGTCTGCCCATTCTCCTCTGACCTCTGGCATCAACAAGGCATTTCCGCCCACAGAACTGCCGCTCACTGGATTTTTTTTCTTTTTCGGACCATTCTCTGTAAACCCTAGAGATGGTTGTGAGTGAAAATCCCAGTAGATCAGCAGTTTCTGAAATACTCAGACCAGCCCTTCTGGCACCAACAACCATGCCACGTTCAAAGGCACTCAAATCACCTTTCTTCCCCATACTGATGCTCGGTTTGAACTGCAGGAGATTGTCTTGACCATGTCTACATGCCTAAATGCACTGAGTTGCCGCCATGTGATTGGCTGATTAGAAATTAAGTGTTAACAAGAAGTTGGACAGGTGTACCTAATAAAGTGGCCAGTGAGTGTATATGTCTTAGTATTATATATATGGAACTGTGGTAAGAGAAATGTGATGTGTCTATAGCCTGTTACTATTGGACATGTTGATGATTATTTACACCCATTGCTAGTGTTTCTTTCAATCTGCTGTAGTTTTCTTACTTGCTAGTTATAGTCCAAAATACATGTTCTGTTTAGTTGATCATCACCGCAGGCGAAACACTTTTCTTGAAAAGCTATTAAATTTATTAATATTATTATTTGGGTATTACTTTCTCACTTAAAGGGTTTGACCACTACTCGGACATTCCCTTTTCAGTCCCAATATTTATACTGCTCTCTCACTTCCTCCGGATGTATGTGGTTCGTCCGAAGGCGAGGAGAGTCAAGCCAACACTGATTGGCCACAGGGATCACGTTTCATAACATTATAGCCCCATCCCCGGGAAAGCCAGTGCTGACACCGCTGGAACGCTGCCAGCTTCGGAAGTGAGTATAACTGTTATTTTCTTTGAGGGAAACATAGAGATTGAGAAGGGGCTGTGGACAACCCCTTTAAGATATAGAGGGCAAATTAATAGGATATTCATCATTTATCCAATCTGATCTGACGCCTGCTGATTACTAAATCGAAGTGACAGTAGGAAAGCTCCATGTCCAGGGATGTTGTGTTGAAGTTGGATGCCACATGAAGAAGCCATTCAGCCTTAGTATAGTATTTAGCTACAGGGCAAGAACAGGCAAATTAATGTTTGCTGCTGGTGGCAGAAAGCTATTAATCTGATTAATATAATCTTTATACCCCTGTCACCTTAACCATAATATTTATAGCCCATATAGTTGGCCATTGTCTATAATGATGTGGCCATGCAGCCTCAATGGCAATCACGACAGACCAGCAGGAACCAAAGAAGCAAGGCACTTGCTAGCACCAGTGTCACTTGATTCCAGAGATCAGCGGGGTTCAAGCAAAAGGACTCCCACTAAACCAGGGGTGGAGAATCTTTTTTCTGACAAGTGCCATTTGGATATTTATACCATCCTTCAGGGACCGTACAAACTCAGTCCATAAAGTGCATCCTGACTCTGGCACTGGTTTCAGGATGTAATCTTTCATTGCATGCCCTTCAGTGTTCAGTAGTGAACACTGCATGTGTGTGCTAACAGAGCAACAAGAAATTAATGAGCTGGTTGTAATCAAAATACAGCTCCTTGCCCAAGAATGCGGACCCTGAGAATCTGCTCGGGGGTCTGATAAAAGGTCATCAAGGGCCGTAAATGGCCCCAGGGTCCGAGGTTCCCCATCCCTGCACTAAACGAACATTAATGGCATTTCCTACTGATATTTGCCTTCGGTGTCTTAAGGATAAAAACCCTTTTATGTATAGTTTCTCATTTAGCGATTGGTGAATGTACGCTTACATACATTGGAATTACAGATTCTAAGGAGAAGTAATGTGATAAGAAAGCAGACCAGCAGCAGGAAAATACAATGGCCTTGATTCATCAAAGTGTTTATGCCAGAAAACTGGTGTTAAACATTTTGAAAAGTCTCACATTTTCTGCACAGTGCGAGTTCCGCAATAAAATTGTGACTTTTTGCGTCTTCACATCAGTTTTGAGCAGAGAAAATGAGTGGGGCCATGGCAGGATTGGGCGTGGGAATGCCCACATCAAATTCAGGAATAGTGGTGGCATTTTTTATGGTGGCGTTTTTTTCACCAGAAATGTTACTCCAGTCTCTGACTGGAGGAACATTTCTGGTGAAGTGCACAAAGACGCACGCTACTGATAAATTGCGGTGGCTTGCACCTCTAAATGAATTCAGTGAATTTTCTTCTTTCATTCTCCTTCATTAAAGGGGATGTCTGTTACAAATCGATAAGGCTGCAGTCACTCTGTGTGACTGCAGACTTATGAATCCCCCAGTGCACCCACTGTGCACATTAGGGATTCTCGGATTCTGACCGTGACCAGAGGGTATGTATGCGTTATACATACTCTCGGCCAGAGCCCGTCTAGTGGGCGCACCTCGCTCCATACACACGTTATGCGATCGTGATAACGCAGATGCTCCACCTACGCTAGTGGTGACAGACCTAGAAACACTGCAGACCACATCCGAGGGTCCATCACAGAATGACGGCACATCGGTAACGTATGCCAATTATGACATGCGTTAGCGATGCGCTACATAATGGCAGTCAATGGGTGCGCTAACACATCTGTTACATAGCGTTAGTGCCGCTGTGTAACAGATGCCGTCAGCGCATTGCCATTGACGCAATGTGAACCCTGCCTAAATGTCCTTTATAGATATAAGTTTTTTAAAATAATGATGCTGTGTGCTTACAGTCACCACTAGAGGGAGCTCAGGAGCTTACTGCATACTGCTTATGTGTTGGACCCAATTATAAGACAGTATGCGGTAGGCTCCCAACCTCCACCAGAGCTCTATCTTTTAAATCTATTTATTTTTATCTGGAGCCCTGTATTAGATAAATAGAGCTCAAAGCTCTTTAAAGATATAAAATAAAAATCAGAACAGAACTTTGTCCTATAAAACAACATAATACAAGGTATAGATTCACTTCACAATAGAGCTAGTTTTATGCAGTAAGCTGCCATGTTATAACCTTTTTTAGACATAATAATTTTGAAGATCATTTTGCTTTCCCTGCAAAAATTGTCATCCTTGAAAAATTGAAAAGATTGTAGATGACTGATGAAATTACTGATATCCGTGCACATTTTTGCAGAGCATACAGTAAAAGTAAAAAATGAAGGAGCAGCAGTATCGGAGCAGTCAGACGGCATTGATTTATCCTATGGATATGGAGCAGAGTGTGCGTCCTACAACAGCATCCAGCTGGAACGACATGACACATCATACGATCTGAACAGGTCCAACCTGGGAAAGCTGTACTGTGACATCTGTGGACTGGCGTGCAACAGCCTCAATGTTTTACTAGTGCACAAAAGAAGCCATACTGGTATGTCTCCACTCCCAGATATTTTATGTACAGCTATAGCAGTTACAATATTTCAAGATGTATAGGTTACACACAATAATGAAGAGATAAACAAATGTTCTTGCATTGCTTTTTTTTTCAAGAAGTAGTTATTAAGGACACGCAAAAAAATCAGAACATTGCAGCATAGTAAATTTTATACATAAGAAAATAAATAATATGCAATGTATTTGGTGCTTTTCATTTTACTATAACCACATTGGAGTGGATCCGTTACTAGCTCATTAACCCCTTCACCTCCAAGGGTGGTTTGCACGTTAATGACCGGGCCAATTTTTACAATTCTGACCACTGTCCCTTTATGAGGTTATAACTCTGGAACGCTTCAATGGATCCTGGTGATTCTGACACTGTTTTCTCGTGACATATTGTACTTCATGATAGTGGTAAAATTTCTTTGATATTACCTGCGTTTATTTGTGAAAAAAACGGAAATTTGGCGAAAATTTTGAAAATTTCGCAATTTTTCCAAATTTGAATTTTTATGCAATTAAATCACAGAGATATGTCACACAAAATACTTAATAAGTAACATTTCCCACATGTCTACTTTACATCAGCACAATTTTGAAACCAAAATTGTTTTTTGTTAGGGAGTTATAAGGGTTAAAAGTTGACCAGCAATTTCTCATTTTTACAACACCATTTTTTTTTAGGGACCACATCTCATTTGAAGTCATTTTGAGGGGTCTATATGATAGAAAATAACCAAGTGTGACACCATTCTAAAAACTGCACCCCTCAACGTGCTCAAAACCACATTCAAGAAGTTTATTAACCCTTCAGGTGTTTCACAGGAATTTTTGGAATGTTTAAATAAAAATGAACATTTAACTTTTTTTCACCAAAAAATTACTTCAGCTCCAATTTGTTTTATTTTACCAAGGGTAACAGGAGAAAATGGACCCCAAAAGTTGTAATGCAATGTGTCCTGAGTACGCTGATACCCCATATGTTGGTGTAAACCCCTGTTTGGGTGCACGGGAGAGCTCGGAAGGAAAGGAGCACTGTTTTACTTTTTCAACACAGAATTGGCTGGAATTGAGATTGGACGCCATGTCGCGTTTGGAGAGCTCCTGATGTGCCTAAACAGTGGAAACCCCCCAATTATAACTGAAACCCTAATCCAAACACACCCCTAACCCTAATCCCAATGGTAACCCTAACCACACCTCTAACACAGACACACCCCTAACCCTAATCCCAACCCTATTCCCAACCGTAAATGTAATCCTAACCCTAACTTTAGCCCCAACCCTAACTGTAGCCTTAACCCTAGCCCCAACCCTAACCCTAGCCCTAACCCTAGCCCCGACCCTAACCCTAGCCCTAGCCCTAACCCTAGCCCCAACCCTAACCCTAGCCCTCACCCTAGCCATAACCCTAGCCCTAACCCTAGCCCTAACCCTAATGGGAAAATGGAAATAAATACATTTTTGAAATGTTTTATTTTTTCCCTAACTAAGGGGGTGATGAAGGGGGGTTTGATTTACTTTTATAGCGGGTTTTTTAGCGGATTTTTATGATTGGCAGCCACACACTGAAAGACGCTTTTTATTGCAAAAAATATTTTTTGCGTTACCACATTTTGAGAGCTATAATTTTTCCATATTTGAGTCCACAGAGTCATGTGAGGTCTTGTTTTTTGCAGGACGAGTTGACGTTTTTATTGGTAACATGTTCGGGCACGGGAGATTTTTTTGATCGCTTTTTATTCCGATTTTTGTGAGGCAGAATGACCAAAAACCAGCTATTCATGAATTTCTTTTGGGGGAGGCGTTTATACCGTTCCTCGTTTGGTAAAATTGACAAAGCAGTTTTATTCTTCGGGTCAGTACGATTACAGCGATATCTCATTTATATAATTTTTTTATGTTTTGGCGCTTTTATACGATAAAAACTATTTTATAGAAAAAATAATTATTTTTGCATCGCTTTATTCTGAGGACTATAACTTTTTATTTTTTCGCTGATGATGCTGTATGGTGGCTCGTTTTTTGCGGGACAAGATGATGTTTTCAGCGGTACCATGGTTATTTATATCCGTCTTTTTGATCGCGTGTTATTCCACTTTTTGTTCGGCGGTATGAGAATAAAGCGTTGTTTTTTGCCTCGTTTTTTTTTTACGGTGTTCACTGAAGGGGTTAACTAGTGATATAGTTTTATAGGTGGGGTCGTTACGGATGCGGCGATACTAAATATGTGTACTTTTATTGTTTGATTTTTTTAATTTAGGTAAAGAAATGTTTTTATGGGAATAATATTTTTTTTTTCTTTATTTAGGAATTTTTTTTTTTCTATTTTTTTTACAGGTGTGGAAATTTTTTTAAAAACTTTTTTACTTTGTCCCGGGGGGGACATCACAGATCGCTGATCTGACAGTTTGCACAGCACTCTGTCAGATCACCGATCTGAGTTCCAGCGCTGCAGGCTTACCAAGCGCCTGCTCCGAGCAGGCACTTGGTAAGCCACCTCCCTCTCTGCAGGACCTGGATGCCGCGGCCATCTTGGATCCGTGCCTGCTGCAGGGAGGAGAGGTAAGAGACCCTCACAGCAACGCGATCACATCGCGTTGCTCCGGGGGTCTCAGGGAAGCCCGTAGGGAGCCCCCTCCCTGCGCGATGCTTCCCTGTACCGCCGGCACACCACGATCATGTTTGATCGCTGTGTGCCGGGGGTTAATGTGCCGGGGGAGGTCCGTGACCACTCCTGGCACATAGTGCCGGATGTCAGCTGCGATAGGCAGCTGACACCCGTCCGCGATCGGCCGCGCTCCCCCCGTGAGCGCGGCCGATTGCGCTGGACGTACTATTCCATCCTTGGGAATTAGGGCCCACCCCACATGGCGGAATAGTACGTCCAATGGCAGAAAGGGGTTAATAAAGTGGAAAAATGTAAAAACGTTCATGTCAGCTATTTACATATCATGTCATGCAGCTGGGGTGATGAAAACTAAATCTCCGAGCACTACAAAACACTCGTAGACCACCCAATCGTGCTCTAGGAAACCTGAGTAACGAGTATACTCGCTCATCACTAGTGGTGAATAACATGGACCAAATTTGATGACAAAACTTACTAGACGGTACGGAGCACAATGAGGACCAGGACAGCAAACAGATAAGCGGAGCAGAGAACACCAGTAGACACAGAGCAAGAAGTGTCACACACAGGAACTGGAGATGTGTAGTCAATTCTGAACTTGCAGCAGCGTTTGTAGTGAGAACAAGACTAAAGAAGAGTTCTATATGCTTACAGCAAATGAAGGGTTAATCAGCAGACAACTAGCCATTGATTGCAATGTTGAACAGGCAAAGTTGCTTGTAGAGAAGATATGAGATACTCCATCAGAGTCAGTGTTTGTAGTGAACAAGTCTACAGAGTGATGCTTTTAGCAGAAGAAGGGTTAGAAGCAGGGAGTAAATGCAGATTGTATAAACAAACAGGAGTTTGCTGAGATCATTTCACCTGCGTGAACTGATGAGACAAACTCCACAGCACAATGTAACAGAATACTAAGCCTACTTAATACAGAGAACACATGAGTGTCAAGAGTCGGCCTGGGTGATGATGTCTCTTGAGTTTGCCAAGTAACCTGTAGCCTGGGATGCACCATAACAAAAGGTGGCCATGGGGGAAGGGAGCAGGGTCCAGCCCAGGAGCCAAGACAAGTAAGTAACAGAATGAGAAATGCTTCATTCAGAATCTCACTTGGCCAACCAACTGATGAAGGACAAGAACTCCGAAACAGTGCTATCTACAGATGGATCTCTGGTTTGGCCGGTATGAGCTACTTTGCAAACTTCTAAAAAGATCAACTTTTTTGTGCAGCTATCACATAGAATAAAATTCTCCTAAGAGCTCATGTACATGAATATATTTGTGAACTTTGTAGAACTTAACCCATATAGACCCTAGCTGAACCTTACAGGACCTTTAATTTATACACAAAGTGCCTGAGTTATCTTTGCACTTCCACCAGTTTTTTTTGGCATAAATACACCTTAATTAAAGATTTTCTGATTTGTGACAAATTCATCAAACTATTTTTTAGGTGGTCTAAGGGGGAATGTTTCTCTTTGTGGAAATTGCAAAGCCGGCGTGGGAAGCCTTATAAGCCAAGCAATGCTTTACTGGAAATTTAAATCGCAAATAGCCATTTTAGACATGAAGCGGACTTGAAATCTATTGCCATTTACGTGGTAGCAATCCTAAAACAGTTGATATTGATTTTTAACCCCTTTCTGACATCTGACATAATAATCTGTCCCTGTGCCCTGGGCCTATTTGACCAAGGACGGATTATTACATCATCGCGATCGCCTGCACACACGGGCTGTGCACTGGTGATCGCCACCAGCTGATTCTGACAGCTGACACCCGGCACTAAGTCAGTCACACACCGCTCCCGGCACTTTAACCCCCTGAATGCTGCGAATGAATGCGATCGCAGCATTCCAGGATGTCATGATGACATCCAGGTCTCAGAGCTAGGAAAGTTGCTTGATCATGCACAGTGCATGATCAGCAATTTGCTCTGTCAGTGCAGAACTGACAGTTTGCCTAGTATGGGGATTGCTACTATATAAGCAATCAGCCTGCAAAAAATGATAGTCTCATAGTGGGACAAAGTAAAAAAGTAAAAAAAAAAAAAAAAAGTAAAAAAATACAATTGTATAAAATAATTGTAAAAATATTTTTTTTAAAAATCAAAAATAATAAAAAAATCAAGACATTGTATCTATAAATAAATATTTGTATGAAAAAATATATGTAAACAATGAAAGTACATAAATTTTGTATCACCGCGTCCGCAAGATCCAACCTATAAAACTGTCCCACTAGTAAACCCCTTTAGGCCGGTTTCACACGTCAGTGGCTCCGGTACGTGAGGTGTCAGTTTCCTCACGTACCGGAGACACTGACACACGTAGACACATTAAAATCAATGTGTCTCTGCACATGTCAGCGTGTTTTCACGGACCGTGTGTCCGTGTGCAAAACACGGAGACATGTCAGTTTTCGTGGGAGCGCACGGATTACACGGACCCATTAAAGTCAATGGGTCCGTGTAAAACACGTAAAGCACACGGATGCTGTCCGTGTGCAGTCCGTTTGCTGTGCAGGAGACAGCGCTACAGTAAGCGCTGTCCCCCCAACGTGGTGCTGAAGCCGCCATTCATATCTTCTCTCCAGCAGCGTTCGCTGGAGAGAAGATACGAAAAATCCTTTTTTTTTTTCGTGTTTAAAATAAAGATCCCTCCCACCTCCCACCCCCTGTGCGCCCGGTGTTACTAAAATACTTACCCGGCTCCCTCGCTGCATCCTCTCCGCAGGCTTCTCCTGTATGAGCGGTCACGTGGTGCCGCCCATTACAGTCATGAATATGCTTCTCCACCTCCCATAGGGGTGGAGCCGCATATTCATGACTGTAATGGGCGGCACCACGTGACCGCTCATACAGGAGAAGGTGCGGCGCGGAGAGGATGCTTCAAGGGAGCCGGGTGAGTATTTTATTAACAGCGGGCGGGCGCACAGGGGGTGGGAGGTGGGAGGGGACAGGGATCTTTATTTTAAACACGAAAAGCCAAAAAAAAAAAGGAATTTTCATATCTTCTCTCCAGCGAACGCTGCTGGAGAGAAGATATGAATGGGGGCTTCAGCACCAGATGCAGGGGACAGCGCATATCTCTAGCGCTGTCTCCTGCACGCTCCGTGTGGTACCCAGTCGGCACACGGGCGGCACACGTGTGCGGCACGTGTGCCACATGGATGGCCTACGTGAGCTCACGGACACACGGACACGGATAACTCCGGTACCAATTTTTCCGGTACCGGAATTATCTGGATGTGTGGGACAGGCCTTAGTGCACACCATAAAAAAAAAAAAACATGGCAAAAAACAATGCTTTATCATCATACCGTCAAACAAAAAGTGGAGTAAAACGCGTTAAAAAAGACGGATATAAATAAACATGGTACCGCTGAAAACATCATCTTGTCCCGCAAATACAATCTGCCATACAGCTCCACCAGCAGAAAAATAAAAAAGTTATAGCTCTCAGAAAAAATTGATGCAAAAATAATTATTTTTTCTATAAAATAGTTTTTGTGTAAAAGCACCAAAATATAAAAAACTATATAAATGGGATATTGCTGTAATCGCACTGACCCAAAGAATAAAACTGCCTTATCAATTTTACCACACATGGAACGGCATAAACCCCCCCCCCCCAAAAAAAAAAATAAAGAAAGAAATCCCGAATTGCTGGTTTTTGTTCATTGTGCCTTCCAAAATTCGGAATAGAAAGCGATCAAAAAATGTAATGTGCCCGGAAATGGTAACAATAAAAACGTCAACTTGTCCTGCAAAAAACAAGTCCTCACATGACTATGTGGGCTAAACTGTGGAAAATATGGTCATGCAAAAACTATTTTTTGCAATAAAAAGCGTCGTTTAGTGTGAGACAGCAGCCAAACATAAAAACCCGATATAAATATGGTATCGCTGTGATCGCACTGACCCGAAGAATAAAGTCACCTAATGGCTTATACCACATGAGGAACGGCTTTAAAAAATAAATAAAACCAATTCTTCACCTGCTGTTATAATAATAATCTTTATTTTTATATAGCGCTAACATATTCTGCAGTGCTTTACAGTTTATTTTTTCATTCTGCCTCAAAAAGAGCGCAGTAAGGCTCGGCGTACATTTGTCCTGCGTTCGGCGCTGAGCACTTGCGCTGGTTTCCGTGTAAATCTCTGAAATACGTGATTCAGATGGAACCTCTGATATAAGATTCCCTATAATGAGGCAGATGGAGGCACTGAGGACGCTGTCTGACCTGTGATCCGGCGGTGTCTACCTTTTTAGGATTGCATAAAAGTGCCGTCGGCCACAATTTTGTGCACTTCTGAAAAGAAGGACACCGCTGAACAGAGGCCAGACAGAGTCCAGAGCAACTCTGCTGTCTCATTATAGTGAATAGATCCCTCAGGGGTTTCATCTGAATCACGTCACTCAGAGATTTAGATGGAAACCCAAAAGTAAGTCCCTCTTCTTTTAAACATATTTATTAATGACCTTATAGGGGGCATACAGAGTAGAATTTCAATATTTGCTGACGACACTAAACTCTGCAGGGTAATCAATACAGAGGAGGACAATTTTATATTACAGGATGATTTATGTAAACTAGAATCTTGGGCTGATAAATGGCAAATGAGCTTTAATGGGGATAAATGTAATGTCATCCACTTGGGTAGAAGTATTAAGATGTATAACTATGGGCTTAATTCTAAAACTCTGGGCAAAACCGTCAATGACAAAGACCTGGGAGTATGGGTGGATGACAAACTCACATTTAGTGGCCAGTGTCAGGCAGGTGCTACAAAGGCAAATAAAATAATGGGATGCATTAAAAGAGGCATAGATGCTCATGAGGAGAACATAATTTTACCTCTATACAAGTCACTAGTTCGACCACACTTAGAATACTGTGTACAGTTCTGGTCTCCGGTGTATAAGAAAGACATAGCTGAACTAGAGCGGATGCAGAGAAGAGAAACCAAGGTTATTAGAGGACTGGGGGTCTGCAATACCAAGATAGGTTATTACACTTGGGGCTATTTAGTTTGGAAAAACGAAGACTAAGGGGTGATCTTATGTTAATGTATAAATATATGAGGGGACAGTACAAAGACCTTTCTGATGATCTTTTTAATCATAGACCTGAGACAGGGACAAAGGGGCGTCCTCTACGTCTGGAGGAAAGAAGGTTTAAGCATAATAACAGACGCGGGTTCTTTATTGTAAGAGCAGTGAGACTATGGAACTCTCTGCCGTATGATGTTGTAATGAGTGATTCATTACTTAAATTTAAGAGGGGACTGGATACCTTCCTAGAAAAGTATAATGTTACAGGTTATATACACTAGATTCCTTGATAGGGCGTTGATCCAGGGAACTAGTCTGATTGCCGTATGTGGAGTTGGGAATTTTTTTCCCCAATGTGGAGCTAACTCTTTGCCACATGGGTTTTTATTGCCTTCCTCTGGATCAACATGTTAGGGCAGGTTAGGTTAGGATATGGGTTGAACTAGATGGACTTAAAGTCTTCCTTCAACCTTAATAACTATGTTACTATGTAAATGGTCAGCATGGAGCGCAGGATAAATGTGATCCTTAACTTTATGTAAAATGTTCCCAATAAAAGCTTCATCTCAATCCACAAAAAAGCATGTCCTCACTCAGGTCTGTCATCTGTTAACGGAAATATAGGGGGCTCTGGAAAAGTGAAATGCCTCCATAACCCTTCAAAAGAAATTCAGCAAATTCTGCGCTCCCAAATCCAAATGCCCCCTTCCTTCTGAACCCCACAGTGTACCTAAATCACATATAGAGTCCACATGTTTGGCATTTCTGAAGCAATGAGAACCCGCCTAACTTACAGGTTCATGTCTCCAGAAGCACGGACTGGGCATAAACGTACTGGTGACTAGGGTTGAGCGACTTTTATTTTTATAGGATCGGGTCGGGTTTCACGAAACCCGACTTTCTCAAAAGTCAGGTCGAGTGAAATCGGCCGATCCTTTAAAAAAGTCGGGGTCGGCCGAAACACGAAACCCAATGCAGTGCAATGGGATACTATGGTTCCCAGGGTCTGAAGGAGAGGAAACTCTCCTTCAGGCCCTGGGATCCATATTAATGTGTAAAATAAAGAATCAAAATAAAAAATATTGATATACTCACCCTCGGACGCGCCCTGGTACTAACCGGCAGCCTTCCTTTCTAAGAATGAGCGCGTGAATGACCTGCGGTGACGTCGCGGCTTGTGATTGGTCGCGAGCAGTCACATGGGTGGTCACGCGACCAATCACAAGCCGCGACGTCATCTAAGGTCCTTCACGCGCTCATTCTTAGGAAGGAAGGCTGCCGGAAAGAAGCAGGGCGCGTCCGAGGGTGAGTATATTCCTATTAGGTATATACTCACCCTCGGACGCGCCCTGCTTCTTTCCGGCAGCCTTCCTTCCTAAGAATGAGCGCGTGAAGGACCTTAGATGACGTCGCGGCTTGTGATTGGTTGCGTGACCGCCCATGTGACCGCTCGCGACCAATCACAAGCCGCGACGTCACCGCAGGTCATTCACGCGCTCATTCTTAGGAAGGAAGGCTGCCGGTTAGTACCAGGGCGCGTCCGAGGGTGAGTATATCAATATTTTTATTTTGATTCTTTATTTAACACTTAAATATGGATTCTGATACCGATTCCCGATATCGCAAACATATCGGAACTCAGTATCGGAATTTCGATACCAGATTCAGAAGATCGCCGACCTCATGGCCGACCCCACACAGGGGTCGGGTTTCATGAAACCCGACTTTGCCAAAAGTCGGCGACTTCTGAAAATGGCCGACCCATTTCGCTCAACCCTACTGGTGACTGCAACGTACTGGTCACTACAACGGCAGATTACAATTTTCACTCGGCAGCATTCATTGCTGCTTGTTTCTGAGAAACACCCATGGAGTCAAAATTGTCACTACACCTGTAGATAAATTCCCAAAGGGGTATAATTTCTAAAATGGAGTCACTTGAGGGGGATACTGCTCTTCTAGCAATTAGGAGCTCTGCACATGGAGTCCGCAAACTATTCTAGGAAAATCTGCGCTCCAGGAGGCAAATAGCACTCTGTCCCTCCCGAGTCTCTGCGTATGGCTAAGTAGTACTGTACAGCCACATATGGGGTATTGCCACGTTCAGTAGAAATTGTAGGACAAATTTCGGTGCCCCTTTTATCTCCACTTCTTGTGTGAAAATGTAAAACAAAATTTTGGTGGTAAAAATTTAGTTATTTTTTCTTCACTGCCCAATGGTATAAAATTCAGTGACACACCCGTGGTGTCAAAATGATCACTGCACCCCTAGATAAATTCATTGAGAGGTGTAGATTGTGAATTGGGGTCACTCATGGGCTATCCCAATTGGTCATGGCACCTGCAAACCATAACAGTAAAATCTGGCGCTCCTTGCCTTCTGAGTTATCACTGTGCCTGAAAAATATTTCATGATTACATGTAGAGTATTGGCACACTCAGGAAAAAATGGACCTCAGTTTGTTGTTAAAAAAAAAATTCTATTATTCCTTAGAAAAATTAAAAACTTGGGGCTAAAACATCATTTTAGTGATAAAAATGTAATTTATTCTTTCTTCACCGGTCAATCGTATAAAATTCTGTGAGGCACATGTGGTGTCAATATGATCACTGCACCCCTAGATGAATTCATTGGGGAGTGTAGTTTGTAAAATGAGTTCACGTCCAGGCGCAGGTCGGTTCAGCATGTCTCATCATCTCTCTTCCTAGTACTTGGCTTTAATATCTCTCTTTCCCCAGCCTTACTTTCTTTAGCGCTATGGGTTTCTCCTTATATGCCTTTTGTATACTCTCCATGATGTTAATCTAATACTTAGGATCTTATGTATATTTTCACTTAGGTACCTACCCTTTGCACATGCAAATGTTTATACATTGGGGTTGTATTACTTACCATTACACTTTAGCACTTCGCACTTTGTGATCTGATTTAGTGAATTGTTATGATGTGATTGTCTGAACCTTCTTTGCCTTCTTTGAAGGTGTACCACACTTCCCATATAATGAAATTCGATGCAATATTGTATTGATTTAGTGTGGCTTACCTTATACTACTACAGTAGCTAATTTTTTCTATTACTCCTGCAATACTGTGCTTTTGTACGTGGTTCTAGGATATTCGTCTGTAACCCTTTTTTATTGTGTCTTTCTATATTTATACATGATTGCCGTGTTATATGGCTTTGTAAGAAAATCTTGTTGTAATAAAAACTTATAGTATTTTACTCAGCTCTAGTGTCCAATCTTCTTTTGGGTTTCTGCATTTCATTTGGCAGAGCTTATTATTTTTTGCCCCGTTCTTTTTGGTAATTACAATTCCCCTTGGAGTGGTTTTATGTAAGCCAATTATTTTGGCACATTTTTTGCAACATTTTTTGGCTAAATAGTCGCAAAAAACTGTTAAAGACTGAGAAAAAGACAATCTTTAGTTTTGCGCAAAAGCCACCAATCACGTGCTCCATTCAATAAAAAAAAGTCAGCAAAAAACAAGTCAGAAAAGAGACTTAAAGTTCAAATTATGAATTGGGCCTTTCAGTTCATTACCAAGTATGTAGATTGCATTTCTCTTAATAGCATGCAAGGTTTCACAGTGCCTTGTGCATATTCAGAGTATGTAGAATGGGATGGTTTATCTCTCCTTTTAACCCATGACTCAATAGGCCATATTTAGTAAAAAAAGCATTTTGTTCAGTTGGTTTGAGTGACTGATAGTTGACTGATATGGCTAATATCTGAGCATAACTAAATTGTAGCAAGCATGTTACATGTACAGAATCGAATCAAGTTTTATCAGAACACTAGCAATACGTGTCATTGAAATACATGCATGTAAGGACCATTTGGGGCTAACTGCAAATAGTATATACCAAGAACAAAGAACAAAATGGCAGTCATAAAGTCCCATAAATCTAAATATCTCAACTTTATTAAATGACAATTGAAACCTTGAAAAATACAGGTACAAATGGCATAAATGGGGAAGTAAAAAAAGGACTGAAATGGCCAACCACCCCTGCATCACCATAGCAGCATATCGCATTTCGACAGATATCTACAGCTCAACAGTCTATATTATAGCAAGTGCAGAATAGCTAGATAGTCAGTAAGCTAACAGCAATCAAAGAACAAGATTCCAGGTACATACATAATAGGTGCAGGAGTGGAGGGCCAATAGCCCACCCTGACGCGCGTTTCAGAGCAACCAGCTCCTTCCGCATGAAGGGTAGTAATCTCCTGTATTTGATTATTCAAGTTTAGTGTAATAATGGAGCAAAAAAATGTTCCTTGTCAAAAGCTAATGTTTACAGATAATATTGAATATGGTAAGGAGATACTGGCACTATTGTATTACCATGACACACAGATGAAATAATGCCCATTTCAGAACTGGGTAATGGCAGCAATCTTTTTTTTGTTTATTGCTAGGGAACTACTGGTGATGCTTAGAAAGAGATGATGGGTAATTGAGTCTACAGTGGTATCATCCAGTATGGTCACCGTCAATAATGTGCTGCTCTTTGCTTTCTGAAAGCATTAATTGCTAATCAATATGTACTATTGGGAGCTATATTTTTCCCTGGAATTTTCCTTCAATATAACATTGTTAAAAATTCAGTGATTTCCTTAGTCACTACAACCAGTACCTAGTGAAGAGTAGTATGAGTTAAGAGAAACCACATTGGGATCAAGAGTAGTATGGGTTAAGAGCCACCACATTAGAATCAATAATAGTATGGAGTACGAGCCACTGCATGGGGATCAAGAGTAATATGGGTTAAGAGCCACCACCTCTGGATCAATCAGAGGTTCTGTCCCTTTTGATAGCAAGAGCTGAACAGCTATCCTTGCTGCCAAACAACTGGATTGATCCCATTATAAATCACATTAGGATCTATAATGTGATGGATCTATTACAGCATAAAATATTCAGGAATTGAAAGTGGGCAGCACGGTGGCTCAGTGTTTAACAGAGTTGCCAATAAGCACTGTAGTCTTGGTTTTAAATCCCACCAAGGACAACATCCACGTTCTCCGTGTGTTTGATTGCGTTTGTATTCACATGCCAAAGACATTCTGATAGGTATTGCAGGTAGTGAGGCAGTGATGAAAATTTCTGTAAAGCGCTGTGGAATATGTTGGCTCTATATAAGCAAGCATAACATTTGAAGTATTGTTAACAGATCATTTACTTGACAGAAAGAAGGTTCCTCACCCTTGATTTAGGGTATAGACTACAAATCAACTTGTTACAGTTGATGAATGTACTAGAGTCAGCTTTGTTTGAACCAGGTTATCTCTGTAACAGGATCATGCAGCATTAGATCCTGTGATCATATGGAAGAACAAATTAAAATAATTAAACAAACAGTGTGGGGACCCCTCTATTCTTGATAACCAACCTTGCTGAAGCTGACAGCTGAGGTTTGCAGCCCCCAGCTGTGAGTTTGGCCTGGTTGGTTATAGAAAATAGGGGGGGAACCCACGCCGGTTTTTCCATTCCTTTATTTTGTTAGATCGCAGGTGGTGGCTGAGGAATACCCCGATCATCCGCTCCTGCTGTCACTGTTATTAGCGACAGCAGGTGTCTGATGATGGGAGTAAGAGTCACAAAAGCCCCCACCTGCTGTCATCTTTCTGATTTTAATATAACTCATCACTCTCCTCTGCCGATTGCTGGCAGAGCAGGGTAGAATGATGAGAGCCGTCTTCAGCATCTGCCGCCGGGGAACAGCACTTACTGCAGCACTTCTTCCCCGACTGCCGTCCGTGTGATACTGATGTGGCACACGGTTGCCACACGTGTGCCACAAGTATTACACACACAGACACGGATATCTCCGGTACCGTTTTTTCCGGTACCCGAAATATCAGAATGTGTGAATCCGGCCTAATACAGTAGACAAGTAGCCCACATATGAGGGCACATCAATATTAAAGTGAATAAGAGTGAAATAAATATACAATGGTATAAATTTTGAAAAGATGCACCTATATTGATACCTTTATGGATGCACATAAAAAATAGGAAATTAATATAATGCCCATGTATCATGCTAGATGCTAAAGAATGTAATATAGTGTATCAAAGTTATAGATGAACAAATAGCAGCATAGCAAATAGCTTTCTATACTTACATTGAGACATTCTGCTCCGTATGTGGGGTAAGCAACAACCTTGATGTGCGTTTAACCGTTAAGCTGCCACTTCGTCAAGTGGATTCTCCACCTCATTCAGTATATTCCATGCCTCTTGCATGCCCATTTAGCTTTATCCCGTGAGAGGAGAACATATTTTGATAGCTGCAGATGCTCTGCAGCTTGGAAATGGATCTTACAATTTTTGCAACATGTCTTGAAGTGATCTGCCTTAGCCAAAGCCATCATCACCTGCAAGCAGATTTAACTAAAAAAATTGATGCTCAATATTGACATCTTCAGTAGTAGAAATATATATTTCTTATCACATCATTAAAACCATAGTTCTGGACACCATAGGTTAGCAACCTTCTTTGATGGTACTTGCCTATTTTGTAGTACAGAAAAGATCTATATCTTGATAGATAGAAAAATATTTAGAATTGAGAGTCCTCAGTGGTTGATACCTTTTAATAGCTAACTGAAAAGATGGTAACAAATTGCAAGCTTTCGAGACTACACAGGTCTCTTCATCAGGCATAGACTGATGAAGAGACCTGTGTAGTCTCGAAAGCTTGCAATTTGTTACCATCTTTTCAGTTAACCATTAAAAGGTATTTTGTAGTAATCATACCTTGGTGCTCCCCTTCAATCCATACTGCTGCCGGTCACAATGCTCTGCATATACAGTACCTGCTACAACAATGATTGAAAGGAGATGACTATACCTCAGGAATGAATAGTCACAATTTTTGTCTGGGATGAAGGGTCGCTTTACGTGGTTTCTTCTTCCATATCAGATTTACTCTTCTTGCTCACAACTCCTATATGTCTCTTATAGGGGAACGTCCCTTCCAGTGTAATCAATGTGGAGCCTCATTTACCCAAAAGGGGAATTTGCTCCGACACGGTAAACTACATACTGGAGAGAAACCTTTCAAATGCCACTTGTGCAGTTACGCCTGCCAAAGGAGAGATGCCTTGTCTGGACACCTCCGCACACATTCAGGTAAGTGTACCAGTATGCGATAAAGTATGGTGGTACACACTTGTTGGTATATGTGGCATTTTCATCAGTTCTATAAAATGAGTATACACATTTTTTTAGAATAAGAAAAATAAGACGTTGCGTTTTTGTTCTGTTATCCACAGTGGAAAAACCCTTCAAATGTGAATTCTGTGGACGTAGCTACAAGCAGCGCAGCTCTCTGGAGGAACACAAGGAGCGATGCCGCATTTATCTGCAAAATGTTAGCGAGTGTGGTAAGCGTAAAATATGTAGCTGGAAAACTTGTATACACACTACTTCCATATTCTCTGATGTCTTGTTACTCCGTACCAAGCACTTTATTTCTGGCCTGGCAAGCAACCCTGGGACAGGGCAGGATTTGGTATGGAAGGTTAGCGCAGAAAAAAAAATCAGTTTTTGACGAAGACACGTTTTATTCACAGCGCAGCAGATTACTTGTCATTCAGAGATTGAATGGTCGAAAGCACATTTCTGCAGGGTACAGCAGATCTTGAAAACAGTACATTTGAAGAATTTTATGTAATATTGCTAGAAAACTTGACTCAGCCTTAGATAACTATCTTACATACTCAAATCTAGTCATGCACAAGCGCTTTCCACCCCCTTTACTCCACTCTCTTTCCTCCATTGACCACAAATGTGAAGGGACAGGAAGCAATGCCTGCCATTAGACAGCGTGGATACCCGTGTTCTCGCCTTGTATTGCAAGAGAATACAAAACCTCAGACCAGCTCAGTGGAAATACTGACAGAAAGAGACAGAGAGTGGTCAGACACAAGGCAGCTTGCAGGTGGCCTGTGTATTTTGCTCAGTGGGGGGTTTAGGACAGCGCCTGTTTGCTATGAGTTTTGTACCGTAGGACTGGATCAGCCATTATACTTGTTTTCTTCAAATATACAAAGAATATATTCTTCCTTTCCGATACTGGGTATTGTAGCGCCCCCACTGCCGCAGGGCCGAGGGGTACCCGGTACCGGGCCTCTGAGTCTCTGCTCTGGGGTTGTCACGGTGGCTAGACCCGGTCCTTGACCCTGCTGAGGGGCGTACAGTAATAGATGTGGGTAGATGATGGAGGTGGTGATGCTGTAGTGGTGCGGTGCAGTAAATAACGAGGACACCAGGTTGCAGTCTCTTTACCTCTTTACTGAAGATCTCTGGGTCCTCAGTCCGGAATCCGGATAACCAGGCTGCGCAAGTCCGGCCGGTCCAATGGCACCTCCAGAGTTCTCTTAACAAGTGGAAATCTGCGCCTACCTCCTAGCGCTATGTGTTGTGGTCCTTCCCTGCTGTGCTTACGGAAAGTCCCCACAACTGTTGTGTCCGTTTTTTAAGTTCCCTCACAACTCGATTAGATGATGTTCTGCTAATCCTCCGTCCCTCCCTGATGTTACGGTTGGAACGGCACCCGTATGACGGGTAGGCTCGGAGCTCTTCCGGGACCCTAGAGTCGCCCCTCTCCACAAGTTGCCCCCCAAGACTGCATAGGTGATTTAGTTGAGACAGCCCGCCTTAGACTGACTGTCCTGCCGTTGGTTTAGAGTATTGCTTGAAGCTGAATATTGTAATACCCCCTCGGCGTTCCGGCCGCCGGTTGTGCGCCTCAGTAGGATGTTGCCTCGGTCTTACAGCACGACTCCTACTGGTATTCTCCTTGTTGCTTTGATCTCGTTTCTCACTCAGCACAATCTATCTCGCTTCCAGTCCCTTCTTGGGTACCGCCGCTATACTGAGCAGGCACGGTCCCGTTACGTTCGCTCAAGTTGCCAAGCCTCTGTCAGGATCCCACCCCTGACAGGGACCCTACCGAATCTTCTCCCGCAACACCCTCTGCCACAAGGTGTTGCCTGGTTCCAACCCAGTCAGCTTTCTCCTCTAACTTCCTGCTTGACCCCCAGTTTACCCACAATGGTGGGGAGTGGCCTAGTGAATAGAACCCTTAGCTCCCCCTGGTGGCCCGGCTGTGAAATGTATTGGTGTCTGTGATACCTGTCCAGATGAACTCCTTCAGTGCCATCAGACGTACTATAGCTCCCCTTAGTGGCGGAACCACAGTACTGCAACGACCAGGACTCTGGGGCGCTGCACTCCCCCCCGGTTAAATCCAGTACTCCGGGACTGGGAAGAAAACAACAATACAGGTTAGCAAAAAGACATACAATTTTGTTGAGTGCAATAACAATAAGTATACTTGAACAGAGCTTCCCTTTATGGGAGGTGAGGACACTTGAACGTTACAAACATGGTTAGATATCATAGCAACATGCTATAAGTAACTTTTCTTACCCAACCGGGTATTCTACTTAGTACAAATGCTCGAACAATAATTTAACATTGCCTTTAAGGACGTACACTCTGAATCCACTAAAGACCTTCTTATAATCACATCATAAGGCAATTTAACTTTTCATTCTCCTTCTTTAAATCTGCAGCACCGCCTGTCCTAACGGCTCCAGACCTACTGCCTCTCCCTTCTTTACAGGACCGCCCCTTTCAGTCCGGGCCTACTGCCTTTTCAACTACTATACACAGTATAGAGCATAACATTGCTTTCAGTTTAGGATCAATGAGCCATCTCTTTATGGCTCCTAAGAGTACTCACTAACTAACCCCGTACGGGTTCACTGTCTGTCCCCCTGTTTCTGTCAACATTATTAAACATTTTTCACAATTAACTTGTTAAATACACATAACTTTTTCATGTAAAACATCATCATCATTTTCTTCTGTCAAGACATTATTACTATCTGTCTTAAAGCAATATCACCCTTTAAGAGGTGACCAAGTCTCTTTGAGGTAGCATATCTTCTCAAGCTACCAGTCCATACTCAGCAAAGGCTCCGGTACGGTATCTTCACAAAGAGTCCTTCTTTAAGTAAAACCAGTAGGGAGCACCTTTAAGAAGGTGCAAACTATTTACAAAGAGTTTGTATCATGCACTGTTCATGATTGCGGCAGTTCTGAAATCTTGTGCAAAACTTAGAAAAAGCAAACAAAACAATAGGGATCCCGGGTCAACAAAGGGATCCCTTTAAGAGTTAACCCTGGACGGGTTTAGCAAAAATCAGGAAACAAACAAACAGTTAAGGAACTATTTACATGTGCAGAATACTGAGACATTTATTCAAACCAATCAGGAGGCAGCACCGGCGGAGGCAATCCCTTTGGGTATTGCGAGCCGCCCGGTACTGCATAAGGGGGTCTGCCGTCCCATCTGGGGGTCTGTGTACCCACAGTCTTCAGCTCTGGAGCAGCACGGGCACCAGCCACCGAGAGAGGTGCCTCCTTGGCCACGAGGGTGGTGGAGGTGGCGATGCTGCATGTCGTGGTCTTGACCATAGTGCACGTGGGGGTGTCTTCGATGGTCCTGGCAACGACCACGGGCTGACCGCAAGGGGACACCTTTGCTACAGGAGTTAGCTTCACTGGCACCCTAATCGGAGGCATCGCAGGGTTTGGCTCCTTGCGGACATTCAGGGCAAACCACCCCTTTTCCCCAAAGTGCCTGGTGTATGAGACTTCATCCCCCGGATAGAGATCCCGGCCTGGGTGGCCCTCCCTGAGGTGCGACTCAACATCCCTCTGGTTCACAAACACCTCCGCATACAGACCCGGCTCCTTGATGAAGCCCCAGCCTCCACGGAGCTTGAAGGTGGTGATGATGCCCTGCCTGCGCAGGGCCTGGTGAGCGGTGGGGTCTTTGCGGGCCCGGTCCTTGACCGCCAAATCTTTCCGATGGTAGGCCTCCAGCCCGGCCTGGTACTCCTTTTCCTCCTCCTTCCATTGCTGCTCTAGCTGGACCTGATATTCTTCCCAGCTTAGGGCCTGCACCATCTCTCCCTCCTGGGTCTTCACCCCGGGGAACCCCATGAGATTGGATCCGGGGTTCACCCAGCGGCACACGGTGCGCTCCGCGTGGACCTCACCCAGCAGGGGAGTGGGGGTGATTGGGGCCCGCATACGGTGCTCCATGCCCGTGGCTTCCTCCCATGGTAGTAGGCGTTGGTGTCTATGGGTTCCCGGGAGAGGGGGTGCCGCTACTGGACCCACTAGTAAACCCTCAGTCGCCGGGACGGGGTCGGCGGACTCACCAGCCAATGCAGGTTCCTCCTCCGCGGCGGGTTCTTCCGGCGGCGTCGGCGAGGATCTCAGCGGTTGTTCCGGTAACGGTGCAGGATCCAACGCCTGAGGACCCTCTCCCGGCGCCGCCTGGTGCGGGGCCTGGGCCCTCATGTTCAGCTGAAGGAGCTGGTCGAGCAAGCTCTCCATCTCGACCCGCAGGAGTTTGGTGCTGTCCACGGAGAACGGGCTGCTGTGCTCATCCGGGTAATTGGGGGAGACTTCCACTTCAACCCCACTGTCGGGTTCGGAGCTGCTGGCCATGGCGTCCTCCACGTGGGTCACTTCCTGGTCTTTTTCCCGCTCTCTCCTTCGTGGGCGGTGTCGTTTTCTTGATCTCCGCCCTCCATTGAGAATCAGGAGGCGGATCTCGGCTGCTGACGGACACGTCCTTACAGTGCAGAAATATTTAGACTGGGCGGCCATTGTCTTTCGCGCTCTTCAGCTCATTCACGCCCACTTCACGCCCCTCTTCTTCTCCTGCGCTCTCCTGAGCGCTGTAATGGCGGCGGATTTTGGCGGTAAATGGCGCAGCACAGTCCTTGCAATAAAGTACAGTCCAAGCACGATAAATCACAGTTCCAAGGCACACATGACCTGATTCTCCAGGCTTAAGTAGATCCTGTTCGTGACGCCAAGTTGTAGCGCCCCCACTGCCGCAGGGCCGAGGGGTACCCGGTACCGGGCCTCTGAGTCTCTGCTCTGGGGTTGTCACGGTGGCTAGACCCGGTCCTTGACCCTGCTGAGGGGCGTACAGTAATAGATGTGGGTAGATGATGGAGGTGGTGATGCTGTAGTGGTGTGGTGCAGTAAATAACGAGGACACCAGGTTGCAGTCTCTTTACCTCTTTACTGAAGATCTCTGGGTCCTCAGTCCGGAATCTGGATAACCAGGCTGCGCAAGTCCGGCCGGTCCAATGGCACCTCCAGAGTTCTCTTAACAAGTGGAAATCTGCGCCTACCTCCTAGCGCTATGTGTTGTGGTCCTTCCCTGCTGTGCTTACGGAAAGTCCCCACAACTGTTGTGTCCGTTTCTTAAGTTCCCTCACAACTCGATTAGATGATGTTCTGCTAATCCTCCGTCCCTCCCTGATGTTACGGTTGGAACGGCACCCGTATGACGGGTAGGCTCGGAGCTCTTCCGGGACCCTAGAGTCGCCCCTCTCCACAAGTTGCCCCCCAAGACTGCATAGGTGATTTAGTTGAGACAGCCCGCCTTAGACTGACTGTCCTGCCGTTGGTTTAGAGTATTGCTTGAAGCTGAATATTGTAATACCCCCTCGGCGTTCCGGCCGCCGGTTGTGCGCCTCAGTAGGATGTTGCCTCGGTCTTACAGCACGACTCCTACTGGTATTCTCCTTGTTGCTTTGATCTCGTTTCTCACTCAGCACAATCTATCTCGCTTCCAGTCCCTTCTTGGGTACCGCCGCTATACTGAGCAGGCACGGTCCCGTTACGTTCGCTCAAGTTGCCAAGCCTCTGTCAGGATCCCACCCCTGACAGGGACCCTACCGAATCTTCTCCCGCAACACCCTCTGCCACAAGGTGTTGCCTGGTTCCAACCCAGTCAGCTTTTTCCTCTAACTTCCTGCCTGACCCCCAGTTTACCCACAATGGTGGGGAGTGGCCTAGTGAATAGAACCCTTAGCTCCCCCTGGTGGCCCGGCTGTGAAATGTATTGGTGTCAGTGATACCTGTCCAGATGAACTCCTCCTTCAGTGCCATCAGACGTACTATAGCTCCCCTTAGTGGCGGAACCACAGTACTGCAACGACCAGGACTCTGGGGCGCTGCACTATAAATGCCTGCATGAAGATACATGTAATTTATCTTTACTAGTCTACATTCTGAACTGTTTCTAGTGTATTCTTTGTACCTGTATAGTTTCAAGGTGAAAAAAATTGCATTCATCAAGTATTGAAAATTACCGGTCAGCCTGCAATAGTATTGGAGGTAGCCACTACTAAGTTTAGGGTTACATCTATCAGAGGATCATTGTGTGTCCTATTCTTTGTGTCCTATTAAATAGTTTTTGGACTCATTTTTGTGACAGAATAATTGAACTTTTTTATAAAGCCTTTTACATTGTGTTATAGTAACATGTTTATTTGTTTTTTATTCTTTCTTCTATTTCCTCCACAGCTGTTGAAGAACCCAGGCCAATGAAACCGGAAATGGGGAGTGAACGGGCACTGGTACTGGACCGTTTAGCTAGTAATGTTGCAAAAAGGAAAAGCTCCATGCCTCAGAAATTTATTGGTAGGTGATTAATATTAAGCTGCCCATCCACAGTTCACATTTCTAAGTTTAGATAATGCCTTGCTATTAGGTCGATAACACACACACACACGTCTTCATTTTGTGACAGTACCATGGGCTTTTCCCCCTCTTCTCCCCAGTGTTTATGGGTTCCTTGGTTTCACAACCTCTTTCCAGTTCCAATAAGTACAATCAGTCATGCAATGAAGACTATTGTCTGTTTACTTTGAGTGGGAAAGTGGAGTCTTACAAGTATTGAAGCATAGCTTGAGAAAGAGGAAGGATTTACCAGGACAGCTGCAAATTTCAGGTGTCTGAAAAAAACAAAAACCTCAAGCACAGTTTTATCAACGTTAATGTATATTTAACAATGCAAAGATGGTACTGCCTGTAACTCCAAAGAATGCACAAGTTTTTTTACAGTTCCACTTTAGGCTTTATTCACACATCAGTATTTTTGATCAGTGTTTGTATGCCACGACCAGGACTGGCTCCAAAGCACAGAACAGGTGTCAATCTGTCAGGACTCATAGCGGTATTCTCGGAGCGCATGTACTCAGTTGAAACTAAGAAAAAAAGGAAAAGAAACATACCACAAAACGGGGAACACCCACAATATATAATGTTAAATTCTACTTTTTATTAGAGTCCAAAAAACAACACAAGATTAAAAACAGTTGACAAACAACCCCATTATGAGGTAGACCCCCCTGGACCTGGACACATTGAATAAATGTCAATGGTGGTGGTATTACATTACCCGAATAAATGCACTCTGGACATGTGACTTATGTATCACAGGTGCTGTGAAGTAAGTCCAAGCATAGTATTATATGAACAAGCAACCCGTTACAGAAAACATGTATCAATAAACAAAAAACAAGCCACAGAAGTTTGTGTGTGCTTGTCACTTTTTATGCTTATAACGTTAAACTATGGCTATCAAATAGCAACATGATTATGTGGATATTTATAAGCACCACCCAACGGGCACCAATGAGGATGTATTAATAAAGTTTCAACAGTTGAGTCCTGTAACAAAATATGAAGAAATAACCAGGCCTTACAGCCTGGTGCAACATCATAGATTACTGCTGTACGGGCGTGCTCAAGGGGTGCGAATTAACTAAACATAATACATGCAATCATATGTGACCAACAATAATCTAAATGACCCTATACTTCATGGCTTGGAAAAGAGCAAGGGGCAAGATTACCCTGTAGCCCCAATTATAATTGCATATGAAAAGATAACATGTACAAAACTAATAATAAGCACCAAGTAGCACCCTAAGAGATACGCCTAATGGAGATCTCATAGAACATGACCAGAGAATATGCAAACCCAGCCAAAGGTCTATGGGAAGACAAGTTGTATTGACTATCTACTGTATCAGTATATACATATATATACAGTATATATGTATGTGTGTGTGTGTGTGTGTGTGTGTGTGTGTGTGTGTGTGTGTGTGTGTGTGTATACATATACTGTATATACAGTGCCTTGCGAAAGTATTGGGCCCCCTGGAACTTTTCAACCTTTTCCCACATATCATTCTTCAAACATAAAGATACCAAGTGTAAATTTTTGGTGAAGAATCAACAACAAGTGGAACACAATTGTGAAGTTGAACTAAATTTATTTGTTATTTTAAATTTTGGCGGAAATTCAAAAACTGAAAAGTGGGGCGTGCAATATTATTCGGCCCCTTTACTTTCAGTGCAGCAAACTCACCAGAGAAGTTCATTGTGGATTTCTGAATGATCCAATGTTGCCCTAAATGCCTAATGATGATAAATATAATCCACCTGTGTGTAATCAAGTCTCCGTATAAATGCACCTGCTCTGTGATAGTCTCAGGGTTCTGTTTGAAGCACAGAGAGCATCATGAAGACCAAGGAACACAACAGGCAGGTCCGTGATACTGTTGTGGAGAAGCTTAAAGCTGGATTTGGATACAAAATGATTTCTAAAACTTTAAACATCCCAAGGAGCACTGTGCAAGCTATCATATTGAAATGGAAGCAGTATCATACCACTGCAAATCTACCAAGACCCGGCCGTCCCTCTAAACTTTTATCTCAAACAAGGAGAAGATTGATCAGAGATGCAGCCAAGAGGCCCATGATCACTCTGGATGAACTGCAGAGATCTGCAGCTGACGTGGGACAGTCTGTCCATAGGACAACAATCAGTCGTACACTGCACAAATCTGGCCTTTATGGAAGAGTGGCAAGAAGAAAGCCATTTCTCAAAGATATCCATAAAAAGTGTTGTTTAAAGTTTGCAACATGCCACCTGGGAGACACACCAAACATGTGGAAGAAGGTGCTCTGGTCAGATGAAACCAAAATATAACTTTTTGGCAACAATGCCAAATGATATGTTTGGTGTAAAGGCAACACAGATCATCACCCTGAACACACCATCCTCACTGTCAAACATGGTGGTGGCAGCATCATGGTTTGGGCCTGCTTTTCTTCAGCAGGGACAGGGAAGATGGTTAAAATTGATTGGAAGATGGATGGAGCCAAATACAGGACCATTCTTGAAGAAAACCTGTTGGAGTCTGCAAAAGACCTGAGACTGGGATGGAGATTTGTCTTCCAACAAGACAATAATCCCAACCGTAAAGCAAAATCTACAATGGAATGGTTCACAAATAAACGTATCCAGGTGTCAGAATGGCCAAGTCAAAGTCCAGACCTCAATCCAATCGAGAATCTGTGGAAAGAGCTGAAAACTGCTGTTCACAAACGATATCCATCAAACCTCACTGAGCTCGAGCTGTTTGCAAAGGAAGAATGGGCAAGAATTTCAGTCTCTCGATGTGCAAAACTGATAGAGATATACCCCAAGCAACTTGCAGCTGTAATCGCAGCAAAAGGTGGCGCAACAAAGTATTGAGTTAAAGGGGCCGAATAATATTTTCAGTTTTTGAATTTCTACAAAAATTTCAAATAACCAATACATTTCTTTCAACTTCACCATTGGGTTCCACTTGTTATTGATTCTTTACCAAAAATTTACATTTGGTATCTTTATGTTTGAAGCATGATATGTGGGAAAAGGTTGAAAAGTTCCAAGGGGACGAATACTTTCGCAAGGCACTGTGTTGTGATCCGCTTTTTGGGCTCCCCTAGTGGTGGCTGGTGGTACTGGAGACTTGTGTGTTCTTTTCTGCCTCAGCTCACCTGCTTCCATCAGTTTTGGGAGTTCCCTATTTAGCCTTGCTCTCCAGTCACTTCCTTGCCGGTCATCATTGTAACCTGAGTCTTTCAGTTGCATGTTCCTGCTACCAGTCTGCTGATCAGCTAAGTGGACTCTTGTCCTTTTTGTTTTGAATTTTTTGTCCAGTTTACAGTTTGTCATTTCCTGTTACTGGAAGCTCTTGTGGACTGAAATTGCCACTCCTGTGTCATGAGTTGACACAGGAGTCTTAAAGTAATTTCAGGATGGGTTTTTGAAAGGGTTTTTCAGCTGACCGTGAAGTCCTCTTTTGTATCCTTCCTCTATCTAGTAAGTGGACCTCGCTTTGCTAAATCTACCTTCATACTGTGTATGTCTTTTCCTCTGAACTCACCGTTAATATATGTGGGGGCTACTATCATCTTTGGGGAATTTCACTAGAGGTAAGCCAGGTCTGTTCCTTCCTCTTCCAGGCGTAGTTAGTTCTCCGGCTGGCGCATGGCATCTAGGCAGCCGTAGGAATGCTTCCTGGCTACTGTTAGTTGTGTGGTAGATTTAGGTCACGGTCAGCTTGAGTTTCCATCACCCGAGGGCTAGTCTGTTATTTTGTGTTTCTGATGTTCCCATGCCATTGGGGAATCATGACAGTATGACCGGCCTCTGTTAAAGTAATTGGCAGAAGAAAGGAGAGTAAAAGAAGTCTGTAGATTTTTTTTTTTTTTTTCCCCTCACATGTTTGCTACTTAGTTGGCTCAGTTGTTTTTCTGCTCTATTTACAGCCTTGCCTTTCTCTCCTTCTAATCCTTGAATGGCTCTGATCTCTCCGGTTTAAGGATGGACTCTCAGAGTTTGGCTGCAGGTTTAAATAATCTTGCTACGAAGGTTCAGAATTTACAAGATTATGTTATACGTACTCCTATTTCTGAACCTAAGATTCCTACACCAGAGGTATTTTCCGGAGATAGATCTCGGTTTCTGAATTTCAAAAGTAATTGTAAATTATTCCTTTCTCTCAGACCTCACTCCTCTGGAGATCCTGTTCAGCAGGTTAAGATTGTGATTTCTTTGCTGCGAGGTGACCCTCAAAATTGGGCATTTTCATTGACACCAGGGGATCCTGCGTTGCTCAATGTGGATGCGTTTTTTCTGGCTTTAGGGTTGCTGTATGAGGAACCTAATTTGGAGATTCAAGCTGAAAAAGCTTTAATAGCCCTGTCTCAAGGGCAAGATGAAGCTGAGATATACTGCCAAAAATTTCGTAAATGGTCTGTGCTTACTCAGTGGAATGAGTGTGCCCTAGCGGCAATTTTCAGAGAAGGCCTTTCTGATGCCGTTAAGGATGTCATGGTGGGGTTTCCTACGCCCACAGGTCTGAATGAGTCCATCACAATGGCGATTCAGATTGATCGGCGTTTGCGGGAGCGCAAACCCGTGCACCATTTGGCGGTATCTTCTGAAGGGACGCCAGAGAAAATGCAATGTGACAGAATTCTGTCAAGAAGCGAGCGGCAGAATTATAGGCGCAAAAATGGCTTGTGCTTCTACTGTGGTGATTCCGCGCATGTTATATCAGCATGCTCTAAACGTACTAGGAAGGTTGACAAGTCTGTTTCTATTGGCACTTTACAGTCTAAATTTCTTCTGTCTGTAACTCTGATTTGTTCATTATCAGTTATTACCGTGGATGCCTATGTGGACTCTGGCGCCGCTCTGAGTCTCATGGATTGGTCCTTCGCCAGGCGCTGTGGGTTTGATTTGGAGCCTCTGGAAGTTCCTATACCTCTGAAGGGTATTGATTCTACACCTCTGGCTTGTAATAGACCACAGTTCTGGACGCAAGTGACTATGCGTATGACTCCAGACCATCAGGAGATGATTCGCTTCCTCGTGTTGCATAATTTACATGATGTGTTAGTGCTTGGATTATCATGGTTGCAATCTCATAACCCAGTACTGGACTGGAAAACTATGTCTGTGTTAAGCTGGGGATGTCGGGGGGCTCATGGGGACATACCTTTGGTTTCTATCTCGTCATCTATTCCCTCTGAGGTTCCGGCATTTTTGTCGGATTTTGGGGATATTTTTGAAGAGCCTAAAATTGGTTCTCTCCCTCCCCACAGAGAGTGTGATTGCGCCATAGATCTGATTCCAGGCAGTAAATTTCCAAAGGGTCGTTTGTTTAACCTATCTGTACCTGAGCATGCTGCCATGCGAGAGTATGTTAAGGAGTCCCTGGAAAAGGGACATATTCGTCCTTCTTCATCACCTTTAGGAGCTGGGTTATTCTTTGTCTCTAAAAAGGATGGCTCGCTGAGGCCTTGTATTGATTATCGACTCCTGAATAAAATTACTGTCAAATATCAGTATCCGTTGCCGCTGCTTACTGATTTGTTTGCTCGCATAAGGGGGGCTAAGTGGTTCTCCAAGATTGATCTCCGTGGGGCGTATAATTTGGTGCGAATTAAGCAAGGGGATGAGTGGAAAACCGCATTTAATACGCCTGAGGGCCACTTTGAGTATTTAGTAATGCCTTTCGGCCTTTCTAATGCACCTTCAGTTTTTCAGTCCTTTATGCATGATATTTTCCGTGAATATCTGGATAAATTTATGATTGTGTATTTGGACGATATTTTGATTTTTTCTGAGGACTGGGAGTCTCATGTTCAGCAGGTCAGGAGGGTTTTTCAGGTCTTGCGGGAGAATTCTCTGTGTGTAAAGGGTTCTAAGTGTGTTTTTGGGGTTCAAAAGATTTCCTTTTTGGGGTACATTTTTTCCCCTTCTTCTGTTGAGATGGACCCTGTCAAGGTTCGGGCTATTTGTGACTGGACGCAGCCTACTTCTCTAAAGGGTCTTCAGAAGTTCTTGGGCTTTGCTAATTTTTATCGTCGATTTATAACTGGTTTGTCTGGTGTTGCTAAGCCTCTTACGGATTTGACTAAGAAGGGTGCTGATGTTGCCAATTGGTCCTCTGCCGCTGTGGAGGCCTTTCGGGAACTTAAGCGCCGCTTTTCGTCTGCCCCTGTGTTGCGCCAGCCTGATGTCTCTCTCCCCTTTCAGGTTGAGGTCGATGCTTCCGAGATCGGAGCGGGGGCGGTTTTGTCGCAGAAAAGTTCAGATTGCTCAGTGATGAGACCTTGTGCGTTCTTTTCTCGAACATTTTCTGCCGCCGAAAGAAATTATGATGTCGGTAATCGGGAGCTTTTGGCCATGAAGTGGGCATTTGAGGAGTGGCGTCATTGGCTTGAGGGTGCTAGACATCAGGTGGTGGTTTTGACTGATCACAAGAACCTGATTTATCTTGAGTCTGCCAGGCGCCTGAATCCTAGACAGGCGCGCTGGTCGTTGTTTTTCTCTCGGTTTAATTTTGTGGTCTCATATCTACCAGGTTCTAAGAATGTGAAGGCAGATGCCCTTTCTAGGAGTTTTGAGCCTGATTCCCCTGGTGATTCGGAACCTACAGGCATCCTTAAGGATGGGGTGATATTATCCGCTTTTTCCCCAGATCTGCGACGTGCTTTGCAAGAGTTTCAGGCGGATAGACCTGATCGCTGTCCACCTGGTAGACTGTTTGTTCCTGATGATTGGACCAGTAGAGTCATCTCGGAGGTTCATTCTTCTACGCTGGCGGGTCATCCTGGAATTTTTGGTACCAGGGATTTGGTGGCTAGATCCTTCTGGTGGCCATCTCTGTCTCGAGATGTGCGTGTTTTTGTGCAGTCTTGTGATGTGTGTGCTCGGGCCAAGCCTTGTTGTTCTAGGGCTAGCGGATTGTTGTTGCCCTTGCCTATTCCGAAGAGGCCATGGACGCACATCTCGATGGACTTTATTTCTGATCTTCCTGTCTCTCAGAGGATGTCTGTTATCTGGGTGGTGTGTGACTGTTTTTCTAAGATGGTTCATTTGGTGCCATTGCCGAAGTTGCCTTCCTCGTCTGAGTTGGTTCCTTTGTTTTTTCAAAATGTGGTTCGCTTGCATGGTATTCCTGAAAATATCGTTTCTGATAGGGGTACCCAGTTCGTTTCTAGATTTTGGCGGGCATTCTGTGCCAGGTTGGGCATTGATTTGTCTTTTTCGTCTGCCTTCCATCCTCAGACTAATGGCCAGACGGAGCGAACTAATCAGACTTTGGAGACGTATTTGAGGTGTTTTGTGTCTGCGGATCAGGATGATTGGGTTGCCTTTTTGCCGTTGGCGGAGTTTGCTCTTAATAATCGGGCTAGTTCGGCCACTTTGGTTTCCCCTTTCTTTTGCAATTCGGGGTTTCATCCCCGTTTTTCTTCTGGTCAGGCGGAGTCTTCGGATTGTCCTGGAGTAGATGCTGTGGTGGATCGGTTGTATCGGATTTGGGAACAAGTGGTGGACAATTTGAATTTGTCCCAGGAGAGGACTCAGCGGTTTGCTAACCGCCAGCGTCGGGTTGGTCCTCGCCTTCGTGTTGGGGACTTGGTGTGGTTGTCTTCCCGTTTTGTCCCAATGAGGGTTTCTTCTCCTAAATTTAAGCCTCGGTTCATCGGTCCCTATAGGATTTTGGAGATTATTAACCCTGTTTCCTTTCGTTTGGACCTCCCGGCATCTTTCGCTATCCATAATGTGTTCCATCGGTCGTTGTTGCGGAGATACAAGGTGCCGGTGGTTCCTTCTGCTGAGCCTCCTGCTCCTGTGCTGGTTGAGGGTGAATTGGAGTACGTTATAGAGAAGATCTTGGACTCCCGTATTTCCAGGCGGAGACTCCAGTATCTGGTTAAATGGAAGGGCTATGGTCAGGAAGATAATTATTGGGTAACTGCCTCTGATGTTCATGCCTCGGATTTGGTTCGTGCCTTTCATAGGGCTCATCCAGGTCGCCCTGGCGGTTCTTGTGAGGGTTCGGTGCCCCCTCCTTAAGGGGGGGGTACTGTTGTGATCCGCTTTTTGGGCTCCCCTAGTGGTGGCTGGTGGTACTGGAGACTTGTGTGTTCTTTTCTGCCTCAGCTCACCTGCTTCCATCAGTTTTGGGAGTTCCCTATTTAGCCTTGCTCTCCAGTCACTTCCTTGCCGGTCATCATTGTAACCTGAGTCTTTCAGTTGCATGTTCCTGCTACCAGTCTGCTGATCAGCTAAGTGGACTCTTGTCCTTTTTGTTTTGTATTTTTTGTCCAGTTTACAGTTTGTCATTTCCTGTTACTGGAAGCTCTTGTGGACTGAAATTGCCACTCCTGTGTCATGAGTTGACACAGGAGTCTTAAAGTAATTTCAGGATGGGTTTTTGAAAGGGTTTTTCAGCTGACCGTGAAGTCCTCTTTTGTATCCTTCCTCTATCTAGTAAGTGGACCTCGCTTTGCTAAATCTACCTTCATACTGTGTATGTCTTTTCCTTTGAACTCACCGTTAATATATGTGGGGGCTACTATCATCTTTGGGGAATTTCACTAGAGGTAAGCCAGGTCTGTTCCTTCCTCTTCCAGGCGTAGTTAGTTCTCCGGCTGGCGCATGGCATCTAGGCAGCCGTAGGAATGCTTCCTGGCTACTGTTAGTTGTGTGGTAGATTTAGGTCACGGTCAGCTTGAGTTTCCATCACCCGAGGGCTAGTCTGTTATTTTGTGTTTCTGATGTTCCCATGCCATTGGGGAATCATGACAGCACTGTATATATATTTGTGTGTGTGTGTGTATATATATATATATATATATATATATATATATATATATATATAATTATTATTTATTTATATAGCACCATTAATTCTGTGGTGCTGTACATTAGACAGGGTTACATCAAAATACAAATATCACTTACAGTAAACAAAACTAACAATGACAGCCTGGTACAGAGGGAAGGGAGTATATTTTACTGTAGCTCACCGACATGCAGCACGCTTTGAGGTATTCCTCAGTTCACACTGCTCCGCATTCTCCAGCCATATGTAGTGCAGCGGTAGCACATTTATGCAGTGATGAGGCAGTGACCCAGAAAAGTTCAAAGCAAAACATCTCTTTAAGGTTCAACTCATATAAACATAGCACACAATATCCTCTGGATCGCAGCCGGGAACCATATCCTCTGGATTACAGTCGCTAAACATGCCAGTCCACCTCCTGAGACCAGTTGCCGTGGGTGATTGCACCACCGTGTTAATGTTCTACTATATGACCACCCACCTCCCCGTTCTCCATTGCAGAAGACACTCCCACTTTCCTGACTAACTGTAAATTTGGGTCAGTTTTGGGTGGTCTCGACCTTGTTTATTTGGGGTTCACTAACCCCGCAACTCATCCCGTGACCTAAGTACCTGCCTTTGGGCCCATGGTACTGTTTCCTCCGTACCCTTACCCATGCCTCAGTGTCTATGTCATGCTGAAATGCCAAGGTCCACCCCGACACCTCCAGGCATACATCCGTACCAAGTCGCATCGGAACCCGAGCCTCCTGACGCTGCTGTCTAATGAGAGCTCTATCCATTTTATCCTGACCCCCGGCCACTTCCTTGGCCGGTGTCAGAGGGTTCCTTGTGTGCACATCCCTAGTTGCCTCCGTGACCACACACTCCCGGTTCCTCCCAGCTTTCTTTTTATATGTGCGTTTTTTATAACTGCATCTCTGCGTGGGACCCTGGAACTGAGCTGTCCCAAAATTACCAGGGGACATTTCCAGCTCGTGGGTTCAGTTGGGACTCCGCGACCTCTCCTGCCACAACCTCTAGGGGGAACCTATTGGGTTACACTCTGTCCCTAGGTTGGCGACCCCTATGGCAGGTATACCTGACTCGTAATCTTCAGATTCTGCACCCGCAACAATATCCTCAGCCTCTCCTGCCAATACCTCTAGGGCAAACCTATTAGGGTTACACTGTGTCACTAGGTTGGGGACCCCTATGGCAGGTATCCCTGACTTGGTATCTTCGGGTTCTACGCCCGGAACAATATTTACCTTGACAGGGTTGACCCTGGTCTCCCACAGGGACCAGTACAGGGGCAAGTCTCTTTCCAACACAGTCTCATATGGAAGGGTCTTCACCACTCCCACCACATGTTTAAAGTCCCCACATGGTGTGGAAAAATTAACCTCCACGGTCAGGTATTCCCGGATTTCCCCATGGATACCCATCAACACCACTTTCTGTCCTTTGGGGTTGTCCCAGGCAACAAGGACCAAAGTCACTACGCTCCCTGAGTACAGGAGAGCCTCTGTTTGGTACCCCTTCACGAGTACCTGGCACAACCGCGGTTCGCTTCCGGCAGTGCCTGTAGTGGTGGTACAAAAAGGCTGGGCATACATACACACCTGACGAGCATACCTGCAGTCCTTGGGTTTAGATGTCAGAGAGCAGTTGACAGCGACATGTCTGAGTCCTTGACACTGCCAACACTTAATAACCGCAGCTCAACTAGAACTTCGAGTCGCTTTAGGGGAATCGGGACCTTTGTCACCCTCACTTTGGGTTACCCCCTCTGTTGTGAATTCTGCTTTTGGGTTCCCTCCGGTGGTAGTAGGTGGTAATGCAGTTGTCCCTGGGTTGCAGTCTTGGTCAGGGGTGTCTGCTGATTGCAGTTCTGACTGGGGTATTTAGGTGTGCAGGATTCATTAGTCCTTGCCAGTTGTCAATTGTTGTTGGGAGGTGTTGGACCTCTGCCTGGTTCCTCCTGTCTTTCTGCCAAATCAGCAAAGATAAGTGTCTGGGGTTTTTTTCCTGTGGCACACATGCTGTGTGCTTCACAATTCAGTGCTATTCTTGTGTTTTCTTGTCCAGCTTAGATTGTGTCACTATTTTCTCAGTCTTGCTGGATTCTCTGGAGTGGCAGATATACATTCCATGTCTTTAGTTAGATTGTGGAACTTTTTGTATTATCTGTTGTGGATATTTTTGGAAGGGTTTTAATACTGACCGCCTAGTAATCTGTCCTATCCTTTCCTATTTAGCTAGAGTGGCCTCTTTTGCTAAATCCTGTTTTCTACCTGCGTGTGTCTATTCTTCTCCTACTCACAGTCATTATTTGTGGGGGGCTGCCTATTCTTTGGGGATCTGCTCTGAGGCAAGATAGCATTCCTATTTCCATCTATAGGGGTATTTAGTCCTCTGCGGCGGTCTCTGCCTTTCAGGAGCTTAAACGCCGATTTACTTCTGCTCCGGTGTTGCGCCAACCAGATGTTTCTCTTCCGTTTCAGGTTGAGATTGATGCTTCTGAGATTGGGGCAGGGGCTGTTTTGTCTCAGAGGGATTCTGTTGGTTCTTTGATGAAACCGTGTGCCTTCTTCTCCCGCAAGTTTTCGCCTGCTGAACGCAATTATGATGTCGGCAATTGGGAGTTGTTGGCTATGAAGTGGGCATTTGAGGAGTGGCGACATTGGCTTGAGGGAGCTAAGCACCGTATTGTGGTCCTGACCGATCATAAGAATTTGATTTACCTCGAGTCTGCCAAACGGCTGAGTCCTAGACAGGCTCGATGGTCCTTGTTTTTTTTCCCGTTTTGATTTCGTGGTTTCGTATCTTCCGGGTTCTAAGAATATTAAGGCTGATGCCCTTTCTAGGAGTTTTTTGCCTGATTCTCCTAAGGTCCTTGAACCGGTCGGCATTCTGAAAGAAGGGATGGTCCTTTCTGCCATTTCCCCTGATTTACGGCGGGTTCTTCAGGAATTTCAGGCTGATAGACCTGACCGCTGTCCTGTGGGGAAATTCTTTGTTCCTGATCCTGACAGATGGACTAGTAGAGTGATTTCTGAGGTTCACTGTTCTGTGTTGGCTGGTCATCCTGGTATTTTTGGTACCAGAGATTTGGTTGGTAGGTCCTTTTGGTGGCCTTCGTTGTCACGTGATGTGCGTTCTTTTGTGCAGTCCTGTGGGACTTGTGCGCGGGCCAAGCCTTGTTGTTCCCATGCTAGTGGGTTACTTTTGCCATTGCCGGTCCCTGAGTGGCCCTGTACACATATTTCTATGGATTTTATTTCTGATCTTCCGGTTTCCCAGAGGATGTCGGTTATCTGGGTTGTTTGTGACCGGTTTTCTAAGATGGTTCATTTGGTGCCTTTGCCTAAATTGCCTTCCTCTTCAGAGTTGGTTCCGTTGTTTTTTCAGCATGTGGTTCGTTTGCATGGTATTCCGGAGAATATTGTGTCCGACAGAGGTTCCCAGTTTGTTTCTAGGTTTTGGCGGGCCTTTTGTGCTAGGCTTGGCATTGATTTGTCTTTTTCTTTTGCATTTCATCCTCAGACAAATGGCCAGACCGAGCGAACTAATCAGACTTTGGAGACTTATTTGAGATGCTTTGTGTCTGCCGATCAGGATGATTGGGTGGCCTTTTTGCCATTGGCCGAGTTTGCCCTTAATAATCGGGCTAGTTCGGCTACTTTGGTTTCGCCTTTTTTTTTTAATTTTGGTTTTCATCCTCGTTTTTCTTCTGGGCAGGTTGAGCCTTCTGACTGTCCTGGTGTGGATTCTGTGGTTGACAGGTTGCAGCAGATTTGGGCTCATGTGGTGGACAATTTGGTGTTGTCTCAGGAGGAGGCTCAACGTTTTGCTAACCGTCGTCGGTGTGTTGGTTCCCGGCTTTGGGTTGGGGATTTGGTTTGGTTGTCTTCCCGTCATGTTCCTATGAAGGTCTCTTCACCTAAGTTTAAGCCTCGGTTTATTGGTCCTTATAGGATTTCTGAGATTATTAATCCGGTGTCTTTTCGATTGGCGCTTCCGGCCTCTTTTGCTATCCATAATGTCTTTCATAGATCTTTATTGCGGAAATATGTGGTGCCCGTTGTTCCCTCTGTTGATCCTCCGGCCCCTGTTTTGGTTGATGGGGAGTTGGAGTATGTGGTTGAGAAGATTTTGGATTCTCGTTTTTCGAGGCGGAGGCTTCAGTACCTTGTCAAATGGAAGGGCTATGGCTAGAAGGGTAATTCTTGGGTTTTTGTTTCTGATGTCCATGCTGCTGATCTGGTCCATGCCTTTCATCTGGCTCGTCCTGATCGGCCTGGGGGCGCTGGTGAGGGTTCGGTGACCCCTCCTCAAGGGGAGGGTACTGTTGTGAATTCTGCTTTTGGGTTCCCTCCGGTGGTAGTAGGTGGTAATGCAGTTGTCCCTGGGTTGCAGTCCTGGTCAGGTGTGTCTGCTGATTGCAGTTCTGACTGGGGTATTTAGGTGTGCAGGATTCATTAGTCCTTGCCAGTTGTCAATTGTTGTTGGGAGGTGTTGGACCTCTGCCTGGTTCCTACTGTCTTTCTGCCAAATCAGCAAAGATAAGTGTCTGGTTTTTTTTTCCTGTGGCACACATGCTGTGTGCTTCACAATTCAGTGCTATTCTTGTGTTTTCTTATCCAGCTTAGATTGTGTCAGTATTTTCTCAGTCTTGCTGGATTCTCTGGAGTGGCAGATATACATTCCATGTCTTTAGTTAGATTGTGGAACTTTTTGTATTATCTGTTGTGGATATTTTTGGAAGGGTTTTAATACTGACCGCCTAGTAATCTGTCCTATCCTTTCCTATTTAGCTAGAGTGGCCTCTTTTGCTAAATCCTGTTTTCTACCTGCGTGTGTCTATTCTTCTCCTACTCACAGTCATTATTCGTGGGGGGCTGCCTATCCTTTGGGGATCTGCTCTGAGGCAAGATAGCATTCCTATTTCCATCTATAGGGGTATTTAGTCCTCCGGCTGTGTCGAGGTGTCTAGGGTTTGTTAGGCACACCCCACGGCTACTTCTAGTTGCGGTGTTAGTTCAGGATTTGCGGTCAGTACAGGTTCCACCGACTCCAGAGAAAGTTTTCATGCGGCTCCAAGGTCACCGGATCATAACACCCCTCATCACGGGCTTGGTCCTGGTTAGCACCACCAGTGGTTTGTGGACTTTTCTCATGCTTCGGCACAAAGTTCTGAGTGGCTGTATACTGCTCAATCAAACTTATCAGCTGGTCCAGAGTGCCCAGGTCCCCTTGCCCCACCCATGGCTGCATGGCATCCAGCAGAGCCCTCACCAGCCGGTCGACCACCACCCTCTCTATCATCTGGGCCGTGGTCAAAGTCTCAGGCTGGAGCCATTTCTCCACCAACTGCAATAAGTCATTCGCCTGAGACCTGGCGGGACTCTCTGATCACCCCTTACCTTAGGGGTTCTTTACACCGCTGGTCGCCCCTGTCCTTAGGGGTCTCCTCTTTACACTGCTGGTCGCCCCTCACCTTAGGTGTCTCCTCTTGCAGAGCCACTGTCTGCTGCTGCTGTCCCAGTAGCTCCTGCTGCCACTGCAACTGCAGCACCTCTTGTTGCTGCCTCTGTAACTGTAGATCCTGCTGCTGCAACTGCAGCACCTCTTGCTGCTGCTGGAACTGCACCGCCTTTTGCTCCTGCTACTGCCACTGCAACTGCAGTGCCTCTCGCTGCTGCAGGACCTCTTGCTCGTGCTGCTGCATGAGGACCAACTGCTTCAAAAGCTCCTCCATTTATCCAGCAGACTTGCTCACCGACATTAGACACTGAAATTCCCTGCACAATAGGATAAGTAAGACGTCAAAAACAACTCAAATTTAATGACAACCACACTAGACCCCACAAGGCTGATTAAAGCAAGAAAAAGGGGAATCAAAGAGTATATTGGACGAAAAAGTTACAAATTATATTATCAAAAATACATTAAATGACAACAGAGTAACATTGCTATTGCAGGAAACCACAGTGATCCAAAAATAACACAAGAAAGTACCGCAGGAGCACCTCAATCAATACAAGTTTACATAAAAAGGCAGAGGTTAGGCAATTTAATGCCCACCCCAACACTCAAAAAGTGAAAGCAGTTGCTGCACCAGCCTAGTATAAGGAGTTAACCTCTAGTAGGAAATTTAAGAGACCGGCCTAGCAGGCGCACAAAGGCAAATGTTTCATAAAGTGCATATAGTGCGTACAAAAAGTGTCCACAAAGAGCTAATATTCAGCGAGTACTTATATTCTTAGTACTGTGACGGAATCCTCTGGCCTGCCGCACCTACGCGCGTTTCGCCGTAACTTCGTCAGGAGGCATGCTTTTATCTAGCCACGGGATTAGTATAATTAGTGTGTTATATGACGTCAGATCGCCTGTCAGCACATACGCGGGTCCGGAACCATCCTGTGACTTCCTCCTGCGTTCGTGGAACGCAAGCGAGCCTTGATGCTAAGCAGCAAGGAGTCGCTCACAGGCCAAGTGGAACGCGCCGGGAAGCTCCGGTTGGTGGCAGACTCAGGCATGTGCACAAGACCTGGTATGTGCAGTGGAATATATAAGTAGCAGGACGTTCAGGATGAAATAACCGAGGCTGCACACAAAATTTGTCAAAAGTACTGGTAGTACTGGTAGCTCACTGACATGCAGCATGCTATGAGGTATTCCTCATTTCACACTGCTCTGCATTCTCCAGCCATATGTAGTGCAGCAGTAGCACATTTATGCAGTGATGAGGCAGTGACCCAGCAAAGTTCAAAGCAAAACGTCTCTTTAATGTTCAACTCATATAAACATAGCGCACGATATCCTCCTGATCGCAGCCGGGAACCATATGCTCTGGATTACAGTCACTAAACATGCTAGTCCACCTCCTGTGACAAGTTGCCGTGGGCAATTGCACCACCGTGTTAATGTTCTACTCACAGCATTACACAGTACACGATATCCTCCGGATCGCAGCCAGCCACTAAACACCCCAGTCCACCTCTAACCTGTTACCATGGGCGACTGCACCGCTGTGCACGCTGTGGATGCCAGGCACCTCAGCTCCCCTGGCTTCTTGGCTCCGCTTGCCTGTGTTGCCTCACACTGGAGCTCTGCAGAGCCGACTTCTCTGCCCTCTAGCATACACCAGACTGACACTGACTCTGACTTTGACACACCCAAACCCTATACTGCAGGGTTTTTAACTAGAATCTGTGGTCTTCAACCACATGGAAAACCCGGCCCGGAATGACAGGGACTGCACAACTACCATCCTGCAGTCTTTTTCAAAACACAAAAGCCCAGAGCAGGTTTTCCCTAAATCTGACTTGGACAACCAGTATGTCCAAGAGCTATACTCACTTTAGCCTGCATTGCAACCACAGCTATGCCTGTGCCTGCAATGTGCGCTCATGACCTCAATACACCTCCGTGCGCATCCTGGGGAACATACAGCGAGTGTCACTGCCTCACATATACACTCACCGGCCACTTTATTAGGTACACCTGTCCAACTTCTTGTTAACACTTAATTTCTAATCAGCCAATCACATGGCGGCAACTCAGTGCATTTAGGCATGTAGACATGGTCAAGACAATCTCCTGCAGTTCAAACCGAGCATTAGTATGGGGAAGAAAGGTGATTTGAGTGCCTTTGAACGTGGCATGGTTGTTGGTGCCAGAAGGGCTGGTCTGAGTATTTCAGAAACTGCTGATCTACTGGGATTTTCACGCACAACCATCTCTAGGGTTTACAGAGAATGGTCCGAAAAAGAAAAAAAATCCAGTGAGCGGCAGTTCTGTGGGCGGAAATGCCTTGTTGATGCCAGAGGTCAGAGGAGAATGGGCAGACTGGTTCGAGCTGATAGAAAGGCAACAGTGACTCAAATCGCCACCCGTTACAACCAAGGTAGGCCTAAGAGCATCTCTGAACGCACAGTGCGTCGAACTTTGAGACAGATGGGCTACAGCAGCAGAAGACCACACCGGGTACCACTCCTTTCAGCTAAGAACAGGAAACTGAGGCTACAATTTGTACAAGCTCATCGAAATTGGACAGTAGAAGATTGGAAAAACGTTGCTTGGTCTGATGAGTCTCGATTTCTGCTACGACATTCGGATGGTAGGGTCAGAATTTGGCGTAAACAACATGAAAGCATGGATCCATCCTGCCTTGTATGGAGCATCTTTGGGATGTGCAGCCGACAAATCTGCGGCAACTGTGTGATGCCATCATGTCAATATGGACCAAAATCTCTGAGGAATGCTTCCAGCACCTTGTTGAATCTATGCCACGAAGAATTGAGGCAGTTCTGAAGGCAAAAGGGGGTCCAACCCGTTACTAGCATGGTGTACCTAATAAAGTGGCCGGTGAGTGTATATGTATAGTAATAGGAACTCCCTTTCATTATATGCAAAATAGGAATTACATGTGATGATAATAAGAATTACAGGTACCATGGTTTACTGTGGAGTATATGTACGTCACAGGTCAGATGCCGGTGTATATAGCAAGCTCAGGAGTTGAGCTGCGACATGCACATCGGCCTCTGCTGATGAAGTTAATGTTCCATTCCCAAAGCTCAATTACCATCTTCCCCTTCTTGACACAACCTGGTCTTCTATTTAAATTACTATGAGTGACAATAAAAAGAGTATTGAGATCTGGTGCTGACACCTCAGTTACGACCAGGAAGGTTGAAAAACTGATAGTGAATCTGAAAAATATGATGTTTGCTTCCTTGGATGGCTCAGCATGCACAACCTCGGAGATGGCTTTATTGGTCTCTTTTTTAAAATATGGAAATATTTGTTTTATTGCTATAGCTTGTCTGACATCCAGTGATTTTTGCAGGGTTGCTTGCAGGGTAATGTTTCAAGTACTTATATAGATCTAAGCTTTCTAAAATACCAGGTCCGCTCTCTTGCTCATTTATATTTATCAACTTGGAAGTTTTGTGCACAAAGGTACATTCAGTTTTTCTGTGTTCAGTGTAAGGGTATGTTTCCACGTTCAGGAAATTTTGCGTGTTTGACGCTGCGTAGAGCCGCAGCGTCAAACACGCAGCGTCCAGATGTTACAGCATAGTGGAGGGGATTTTATGAAATCCCGTCTCCACTATGCGTGGTAACACGCACCCGGCGGCCCTGCGATTCCGGACATGCGGCGCGTCTTTTTAGATCGCAGCATGTCCGTTTAAAAACACAGGGCCCTATGTGTGGGATGCGATGATTCCGGATGTGTGCAATGAACACATCCGGCATCATCGCATCTACAGAAGGGGGCGGAGCTTTGGGCAGAGCGGGTTTGCCGCTCCGTCCAAACCGCTGGCCAGCCTGAACGTGGACACGTACCCTTATATTACCTTTATGGAAAATCCCCCTCACTATAATGCTCAAGTATATTATATTTATGGAGAGATGCAATATACACTCTATACAATTATATAGAAATTGTAATATAGAAATTTTGATGAAAACAGTATTGAAAAGTCTTTACACACACAGCATTTTTAGGAAAGAGTGGTGCTTTTTTGTAGCGTTTTTCCAGGCATTTTTTTGTGGTGCTAATGATGCATTTGTGTATTTTAAAGCACAGCTCCAATGTTTTATATATATATAAAATATAGATACAGTATATATATATACTGTATCTATATATCTCAGCGCTGGAGTGGTATCACTAATGTAAGCTCCCTAGTATTATACTATATTATTATACTCAGAACGAAAAAACGGTTTTGTGAGGTGCAGCGTGTCACTTGGCACCATACACGTGAAGCAACATACAGATCCAGGTAATATGTATTGATTAGGGGTAGTAAATCTTTACTTTGAGTAAATTGCAAGATGCAGTCTGTCTGAGAAATGATGCGGTGATGGTTGTAACTCTGTGAATACTGCTCACATGGTTCAGTTGCTGGTTCACTGATGTTACGTTTATCATGCATATGCACTTTAGATATATGTTCTTTATTTGGCCACTGGGGATTCTTCCTCTGGATTAATTCACACACATGCAATATGGCATTTTGTACTTGTAATATCTACGCATTTGCACTTTAGATTATAACTTGTTCTAGTTAAACAGTGACAGTCCCATATCTACTATATAATTGTCTAAGGGTCACTTCCGTCTTTCTGTCTGTCTTTCTGTCTGTCTGTCACGGATATTCATTGGTCGCGGCCTCTGTCTGTCATGGAATCCAAGTCGCTGATTGGTCTCGCCAGCTGCCTGTCATGGCTGCCGCGACCAATCAACGACGGCCACAGTCTGATTAGTCCCTCCCTACTCCCCTGCAGTCAGTGGCCGGCGCCCGCTCCATACTCCCCTCCAGTCACCTCTCACACAGGGTTAATGCCGGCGGTAACGGACCGCGTTATGCCGCGGGTAACTCACTCCGTTACCGCCGCTATTAACCCTGTGTGACCAAGTTTTTACTATTGATGCTGCCTATGCAGCATCAACAGTAAAAACATCTAATGTTTAAAAATAATAAAAAAAATAAAAAATCATTATATTCACCTTTCCCGCTCCATGCAAGCGGCAGGTTCCGGTGCCAAGGATGGTCTGCGACAAGGACCTGCCATGACGTCACGGTCATGTGACCACGACGTCATCACAGGTCCTGCGCGCCTGCGCGAGAAGGACCTGCCGTGACGTCACGGTCATGTGACCGCGACACGGTCATGTGACCGCGACGTCATCACAGGTCCTGCGCGCCTGCGCGAGAAGGAGGCGACAGGACTACAAAGGTCCCTGGAAGGTGAGTATATGTTTATTTTTTATTTTTTAACCTGTTACATACGTGGCTGGGCAATATACTACGTAGCTGGGCAATATACTACGTGACTGGCCAATATACTACGTGGCTCTGTGCTGTATACTACGTCGCTGTGCAATATACTACGTGGCTCTGTGCTGTATACTACGTCACTGGGCAATATACTACGTAACTGGGCAATATACTACGTGGCTGTGTGCTGTATACTACGACGCTGTGCAATATACTACGTGGCTGGGCAATATACTACGTAGCTGGGCAATATACTATGTGGCTCTGTGCTTTATACTACGTCACTGGGCAATATACTACGTTACTGGGCAATATACTACGTGGCTGGGCAATATACTACGTCACTGGGCAATATACTACGTGACTGGGCAATATACTACGTCACTGGGCAATATACTACGTGACTGGGCAATATACTGCGTCACTGGGCAATATACTACATCAGTGTGCAATATACTACGTCACTGGGCAATGGCAATATACTACGTGGCTGGGCAATATACTACGTCACTGGGCAATATACTACGTGACTGGGCAATATACTACGTCACTGGGCAATATACTACGTCACTGGGCAATATACTATGTGGCTGGGCAATATACTACGTCACTGGGCAATATACTACATCGCTGTGCAATATACTACAGTTACCCATCCATTGAGTATTACGTGCTTTGTGGTACATTTTGGTGTTATGTAACACTCCAAAAAAGTGTTGTAAAATATTTCTGGATTCACTTAGTCAGTCATAGAGTATTAGGGGCTTTCTGTTACATTTCGGGGGTACATAACATCACAAATAAGAGTTGAATTTTTTTTTCTCAATTCAGTTAATTATCCATAGAGTATTAAGTTTGTTCTGTTACATTTCACTGGTATGTAACACTCCAAAAATAAGCTGAAAAATATTTCTGGATTCTATGACTCACCCCATAGAGTATTATATGCTTTCTGTTACATTTTCGTCGTATATAACACATCAAAAAAACTTTAAAACATTTTTCTGGATTCAATTAGTCATTCATAGAGTATTAACTACTTAGTGGGCAACAAAGATGGCAGAATCCCTAGAGACTCCTGAGGTAGGGACCAGAGGATTATCGGGGCCAGACCAAGCTGGCATGACAGCAGAGGTGGCAGGAGTCTGTGGTCTGGAACTGTCTACTTTCCCAAAACCACCAAGGCCTGAACCGAGGCCGCAGCCTTCATCGCTGGGGTTCTTGCAGACTGCAGATGGGAGAGCCAGGATCCACAAACTAGTGAGCGGACTGCGGGGTCTAGGCTGGTCAAAAGAGAGAAGGAGGCGAGCCAGGACCAGGGCTGGAGACATGCTAGCTGGCCCGCTAGCTGCAAGGCACTGACAGTTGGCATCCTGGGGGGAGGTCGTAACTTATGATCAATAGTAGAGATGGGGGTCCATCAAAGAGTTTGGGACCCATCATCTCATCTCGTTCAACCAGCGGGCAGTGGAGGCAGAACACTTGCCTCGAAGGCTGAAAGGTCTGACTGCTCAAACCAGGGATGTGTTCCTCAAAATGGAGGGTTAACATCGCTGGTATGTGATGGGTGTGATCCGGTAAGGAAGGGAGCAGGATGAACCCTTCTTGAGAAATGTACCAACCTGGGAAAGGCTCCTTGAAGCGGCTCGAGATAGTGCTATCACTCCCAAAAGATCGGACTATCCTTGGGGTTCCCCACCTCCTATGCGGGAGCAGGTGATGGTGCAGGTGACACAGGGGGCTGTTGTCTATTTCTACATGTCAGAGGCTCTGGTACTACCCAAAACCAGGTCACTTACAGCCCAGGCACCGGGGAATCAGACTCTAGGAAGCAGGTGGAGGCAGATCCCCCAGCCTCCTGAGGAAGGAGAAGAAGAAGCAAACACCTAAAGAGGATTACTATATTACCCTCCTTTATAATTTTTTCCTGGCTTCGCACTTTGTGCAAAGCCTTTATGAGTGTAGGAGACTGGAGTGCATCAACTACACTTTCAAAATATTTTAATGAGGCTCACTAGTTGTTACCTTTCAGGGGTCTATGGATGGCTGGATGATTTTTGGCAGGCTTTGCACTATGTGCAGAGCTTTAATAAGTGTAGAAGTACCACAACTACACTTTGTTCACAATATTTGAATGAGGTACTACCGTTGATGCCTTCAAGGGTATATGGATGACCCCCATTATTATTTTTTTCCTGGATTTGCACTTTGTGCAAAGCCTCTATGAGTGTAAGAGTACATCAACTACTTTCAAAATATTTGTATTCAAACATTTTTCAGGATTCTGTTAGTCAGCCATAGAGTATTACGTGCTTTCCGTTAAATTTTGGTGCTATATTACACTTCAAAAAACCGTTAAAATTTTTTTATGGTGCAGGTGCGATTGTGCAGGTGACACATGGGGCTGTCAACCATTTCTACATGTCAGTGGCTCCGGCACTACCCATAATCAGGTCACTCACAGCCCAGGCACTTGGGAATCAGGCTCCAGGAAGCTGGTGGAGGCAGTCTCCCCAGCCTCCTGAGGAAGGAGAAGAAGCAGACACTGGAAGAGGATTACTGCATTACTCTCCCTATAATGTTTTCCTGGATTGGATTTAATTAGTCATCCATACAGTTTAACATGGTTATTGTAACATTACAGTGGTCTATAGAACTCAAAAAAATTGTTCCAATTTTGTTTCTGGATTTAATTTTTCTGGATTCAATTAGTCATCCATACTGTTTAATGCAGTTATTTTATCATTACGGTGGTATATAAGACTTAAAAAAACTTTCAATTTTTTTTCCAGGATTCAATTAATCATCCATACAGTTTAATGTGCTTTGTGTAAAATTATGGTTGTTTAACATTTTTAAAAACCACTTAGCCTGGTACAGTTCACAATATTTTTGTTCAAAAAATTGTCATAAATACTGTAGAACTTGGTTTGTGTGAAATTACATTGGTTTAAAATAAAAAACAAAATTGGCCTGCTACATGTGTACAAATTTAGTTGTTCAAAAATTGACTATTGTCATATATACTGTAGAACTTAGTTTGTATGAAATTTTGTTGGTTCGAAATAAAATCCAAAATTGGTCTGCTATAGGTCTACAAATTTGGTCCCTCGGTACTCGGCCACCAGCATTTCTACTGGTGTGGTGTCTCTGCCTTGTACCAACACGTGTCCAGGAACATCACCCGTGCCACCACGGGTCACCAAGTTTGACCAGTTTGAGTTACGGCCACCACCTGTTAGGGCTTATCTACAGCATTCTATAATGTTGTAGATAAGCCCCCGATCCGACTTGCAAGAGAAGAAAAATTTGTTTTATACTCATCTGCAGGGCGGTTCGGTCAAAGGGGTGTCACAGGTTCTGGTCCGGCGCCTCCCATCTTCTTGCGATGCCACCCTCCTGCTTGCTTCATGGCTCCCTGGCTTCACGCTTCTGCACAGGCGTACTTATCTGTCCTGTTGAGGGCAGAGAAAGTACTGCAGTATGCAGGTGCTGGGCCTCTCTGACCTTTCTCTAATTCCTCTGCGAACTTCAGCTATTGGGTCACAAAGCTGGACACGTGGCATAAGCTGTCCCTCTATGCCTTCTAGGTGTTGTACTGCCCTGGCACTAGCATCTTGTCTAAGTGGGTTTTTATTGCCACTGGGGGGGTAAAAACAGACATGTGCTTTCACCTGTCACCAGAAAGTGTAGACAGGCTCATGAAAATAAACAAAGCTTAGATTAGCCCCAACTTTTCCACACCACCAGATGACAGCATGACATGAATATTTGAATGAGGCTCGCCAGGTGTTGCTTTCAAAGCTCTATGGATGACCATACTTATGATTTTTTCATGGCTTTGCACTCTCTGTAGAGTTTTTATGACTGTACAAGTGCCACAACTACACTTTGTTCACAATATTTGTATGAGGTAGTACAGTTGGTGCCTTTAAGGATGTATGGATGACCCTGCTTTAATTTTTTGCAGGCTTTCCAGTGCATAGTCTTTATGAGCCTAGGAGTACGACTACATGACAATTTGAACAGAATGTGTATGAGTTCCTACTTTATCTCTAATACAGGGTGTATCTGAGCCCTTCTTCCATCATATTTTTGGCAGTTCTTATTTCCTTCATAAATTACACTGAAATTTCCAATGTTTTACTAAAAAATTCAATTTTGATTTACGTAAATTATTATTTTTAAATCCTTTTAAAATTTTGCCTTATATACAAGTCATTATACAGGAAAGAATGTTTTTTAATTTTTTTTCCTGTAAACTCCAATTTCTTGTCGATTTTGAATGTTTTATTGTCAGTCCTTAAAGTGGAGTAAAAGTGTGACACCATTGTTCTCAGCAGCAATCTGGGAGTCAGAGATCCTTCTAGGGGTCTTCCCCATGCTGTTCTCCTACCATTCAGCACTTTTTCCATCCATTTCAAATTTTCACTGCCACCAGACCTACTTGTAGGGTCTGCTGGAAAAATGCTCGTATATCACATTAACCCCCACTATACTTGCTACTAGAAACGAGCATCCAAGTATTAAGGAATTACTTGGTTCGAGTAAAGAGCATCCAAGCATTTTAGTGCTTGCTCATCTCTACTTCGGATAAGATGTCAAACCAGAAACTCCATTTGCAGACAAAGGTTTCATGGTGTTTGTACTTCATCAGTGCAAAGCAGGACAACTGGTTTCGCTGGTTGAGTTAAGAGGTAAGGTTTCTCCTTGTGAAGAGTGCTAAGTTGGCATACAGAGAATTGTAAACCATGCACTGCAGCCCTGAAAATTTAGATATGCAAGTGGCTTCTTTAGAGAGGAAGAGGTTAGCAACTATAGTGCTATTTATCGCCCTCTCACTCAGCCAAATAAGTTCTCCTGCTTTGCACTAATGAGGGACAAACATCCCAAAACATGTTTCTGCAAATGGAGTGTCTGGCTTGGCTTGTTATCCTATTTCATATGCTAAGGCCCTTCAATGGGTCAATATTGACTTTTAGCATTAGTGCTTCCAAGAGGTGACAGAGTTCCTGATCTTTTCTTTTCTGAAGAGTTTGCTTGCATGTTGACCTTCCCAGAAGAGCATTGCATGGCCTTTAAGTCTTCCTATACCAACTTAGCACTCTATACAAGAAGAAACTTTATCCCTTAGGGTACTGTCACACAGTGCAATTTTCATCGCTACGACGGTACGATTCGTGACGTTCTAGCGATATCGTTACGATATCGCAGTGTCTGACACGCAGCAGCGATCAGGGACCCTGCTGAGAATCATACGTCGTAGCAGATCGTTTGGAACTTTCTTTCGTCGCTTGATCACCCGCTGACATCGCTGGATCGTTGTGTGTGACACTGATCCAGCGATGTGTTCGCTTGTAACCAGGGTAAACATCGGGTAACTAAGCGCAGGGCCGCGCTTAGTAACCCGATGTTTACCCTGGTTACCAGCGTAAACGTAAAAAAAACAAACAGTACATACTCACATTCCGGTGTCTGTCCTCCGGCGTCTCAGCTTCTCTGCACTGTGAGCGCCTGCCGGCCAGAAAGCGAGCACAGCGGTGACGCGGTGACGTCACCGCTCTGCTTTCCGGCTATGGTGCTTACACAGTGGAGAGAAGCAGAACGCCGGGGGACAGACACCGGAATGTAAGTATGTACTGTTTGTTTTTTTAACGTTTACGCTGGTAACCAGGGTAAACATCGGGTTACTAAGTGCGGCCCTGCGCTTAGTAACCTGATGTTTACCCTGGTTACCCGGGGACTTCGGCATCGCTCCAGCGCCGTGATTGCAACGTGTGACCGCAGTCTACGACGCTGGAGCGATAATCATACGACGCTGCGACGTCACGGATCGTGCCGTCGTAGCGATCAAAATTGCACTGTGTGACAGTACCCTTAGATTCCCCGTAACCGTTTGACACTTTACATGAACATATTGAGGTGGATGTTTTTTATAATGGCATAATTGCAATTCTCATGAACTGCTCTAATAGCTTCAAAGACATACAGTTGTGATCAAAAGTTTACATACCTCGACAGAATTTTTGCTTTCTTCGGCATTTTTTCAGAAAGTGATAACGTCAAAACTTTTTCTCCACTCATGGTTATTGGTTGGGTGAAGCCATTTATTGTCAAACTAGTCAAACTACTGTGGTTTCTCTTTTTAAATCATAATGACAACCCAAAACATCCAAATGACCCTGATCAAAAGTTTACATACCCCATTTCTTAATACCGTGTATTGCCCCCTCTAACATCAATGACAGCTTGAAGTCTTTTGTGGTAGTTATGGATGAGGTTCTTTAATTTCTCAGGTGGTAAAGCTGCCCACTCTTCATGGCAAAAAGCCTTCAGTTCCTGTAAATTTCTGGGCTGTCTAGCATGAACTGCGCTCTTGAGATCTCCCCATTGTGGCTCAATGATATTGAGGTCAGGTAACTGAGATGGCCACTCCAGAACCTTCATTTTGTTCGGCTGTGGCCAATGACAGGTCAACTTGTCCTTGTGTTTGGAGCGCTGTCATGTTGTTACATCAAAGCACGTCCCAAGCGCAGCTTCCAGGATGATGATTGCAAATTTGCCTCCAGTATTTGATGATACCGTGCTGCATTCATCTTTCCTTCAACTTTGACCAATTTTCCTGTGGCTGTGTAGCTCACACATCCCCAAAATATCAGCGATCCACCTCCATGCTTTACAGTAGGAATGGTGTTCCTTTCATCATAGGCCTTGTTGACCTCTCTCCAAATGTAACGTTTATGGTTGTGGCGAAAAAAAATTTGGTCTCATCACTCCAAATTACCTTGTTCCAGAAATTTTGAGGCTTGTGCAGCGCCCCAGAGTCCTGGTCGTTGCAGTACTGTGGCTTCGCCACTAAGGGGAGCCATGGTGCGTTCGATGGCACTGAAGGAGTTCCTCTGATCAGGTATCACAGACACCAATATGTTTCACAGCAGGGCCTCCGGGGGGAGCTAAGGGTGCTATTCATTAGGCCACTCCCCACCATAGTGGGTAAACTGGGGGTCAGGCAGGAAGTTAGAGAGAACGCTGACTGGATTGAACGAAGCAACACCTAGTGAGAGAGGGTGTTGTGGAGGAAGAGACAGTAGGGTCTCTGCCAGGGGTGGGATCCTGGCAGAGGCTTGGCATTGGAAAGAACGTAACGGGACCATGCCTGCTCAGCATAGCGGCGGTGCCCAAGAAAGGACTAGAAGCGAGATAGATTGTGCTGAGTGAGAAACGAGATCAAGCAGACGGAGAATACCAGCAGGGGTTTTGTTGAAAGAGGCAGCACCTTGCTGAGGCGCATTACCGGTGGCCGGAACGCCGAGGGAGTGGAATAATATACAGCTTTAAGCCATACTCCAAACAGCGGCAGGACAGTCAGTCTCAGGCGGGCTGTCTACCACATATCACCTATGAAGTCTTGGGGGGCAATTGCGGGAGAGGGGCGTCACTAGGGTCCCGGAAGAACTCCAGGCCTACCTGACAAACGGGTGCCGTTCCAACCTGAATAACAGGGAGGGATGGAATAAGAGAGGAACATCTAATCGAGTTGTGAGGGAACTTAAGAAACAGACACAACAGTTGTGGGGTACTTTCCGTGAGCACAGCAGGGAAGGACTACAACACACAGCGCTAAGAAGGAAGGCACTGATTTCCACCTGTGAAGAGAACTCTGGAGGTGCCATTGGACCGGCCGGACTTGCGCAGCCTGGTGAACCGTATTCTGGACTGAGGACTCAGAGATCTCCAGTAAAGAGGTAAAGAGACTGCAACCTGGTGTCCTCGTTATTTACCGCGACCTGCACCCCACAACTGCACCACTACACCACCGTTAACACCACCTATTTGCAACGGACGTCCCCCACTGACGGACAGGGCCACGGACCGGGTCTAGCCACCGTGACAACCCCAGGACTGAGACCTAGAGGCCCGGCTCCGGGTACCCCTCGGCCCTGCGGCAGTGTGGGGGCGCCGCAACTTGGCGTCACGAACAGGATCTACTTAAGCCTGAAGAATCAGGTCATGTGTGCCTAGAGACTGTGATTTGTTGTGCATGAACTGTAGCTTTATTGAGAGACTGTGTGTTACCATTGACCAAGAGAAGTTCCCGCCAAAAGCCGCCGCCATTGCTACTTTGGAGAAGAAGGAGGGCGTGCTATGGGAGGAGACTACCAGAATGGCGCGAGAAATGGATACCGCCCTCTGCGCTTTGGGCTGCAAGGAGATGACCTGCCCCAAAGCAGAAGACAACCTCCTGATTTGCAACAGCGGGAAGCGGGTGATGGAGAAGCCCGACCTCGGAGAAATGGCGGAGCCAGGTGCATGCACTGCCACCGACTATCAGGCAGCGATGATGAGCAGCGAGTGCCTGAGCAAGGAAGGAGCGATCCCGGCCTGCCCTCCTTCACCAGAGACGGACCAGGAGCCTGCGGACCTGACAGCGGAGCTACGTCCACCAATCCCGACCTCGGAGTTAGAGGAGGAACCACAGCGAGCGGAGCAGCGTTCGGGGGCCGCATCGGAAGAGCCGCGGTCCGAGCAGCAGCCGACTCCAGCGTTCTTGTCAGCGGACCGGATCGACATCGGTGGAACCACATCAGGCGTAGGTACAGAAGACGCCTCTGCTCCCCCTCACGAGTCCGCTTCCACGACCCACCTCCGTCTCAGTAAAGGGCGACCCTTCTCGGCAGGGTTAATGGTGTTATCCCCTGGTGACCTGGGGAGGATGGTGCCACCGCTGTCGACTAGAGTGGGAGAGCCCGTGGATGTGAGTCTAGATGGAGTAGTTCTTCGGTGGGACAGCCCCTGGGTTGGGACAGATGGATCCCAGGAGAACGGGTCCACTCTTGCGGTGCTTACGTGGGAACAATATAGACAGTGCTTGATTCTACAGTGGAAAGGCCGGAAAGAGGCCGAGCCGATGGGTCCATCGAGAATACAACAATCCCCTCCGGCATGGGATGACAGAGACGTGACAAGGCGGGGCACTGTGTTGGCCTACCATGCAAGAAGAGGGTGGGGCCTCATACACGAGCCAGGATTGGATACTGACGTTTTTGTTGCGCACTGTAACGTGAGGGCTCCCTGCTGTGGCCGAAGTGGAGAACCATTGCAAAAGGGGGATTCGGTGACCTACAGCCGCCACCAGAACCCGCTCGGGTGGTATGCACGGAATGTTCGGCGGTGTATGTCTGGAGCCGCGACCCTTACCGCCTCGGACCTGGTCCCAGGAGCACCCGATCTTGTCACCATCGCAACGGTGCGCCTGGTTGCGGCCACCAAGTTGGCCAGTCGAGTTCATCTTCACGTTCGAACCGCGGACGCTGGCACCACGGTGGCTGGGGGGCAGGAGCCCGAGCCGCCTGAAAAAGAGTAAACCTCGGAAACCTGAAAATGTAAATAGTTACTGTTTGTTCTTTAAGTTGCTGCTAAACCCGTCCAGGGTAAACTTTAAAAAGGTGACCCCTTTGTTGACCCGGGGTCACTATTGTTGTTTTCTTGCAGTTTTGCACAAAGTTACACAAACTGCGAAATCATGGACTGTGCATGATTTGAACTTTCTTGTAAATAGTTTGCACCTTCTTAAAGGTGCTTCCTACTGGTTTTAGTTAAAGACACTTTGCGAAGATGCCATTCCGGAGCTCTGGTATGGACTGGTAGGCTGAGAAGAAGAGCTACCTCAGAAAGACTTGATCTCCTCTTAAAGGGGAGGTGGGAATTGAACCTGAAAGTGATACTGTTTTGAAACAGTAATGTCATGATGATGCTTTGCAAGAAATGTAACCGTTTTACATGAAAAGTTATATGTGTTTAATATGTTTGAAATGTGAAGCTTGAATAATGTTCTTCAAAAGGAAAGATGCAGAAAGCCTGTTGAGGTAGACTAGAGTTCTGCATGGATAGAAACGTAAGAAAGTAATAATGAAGGTGAGGATAGAAGGTAAACCCTGCGTCCCCATAGTAAGTTAGTTCGTTACTAAGGACAGAAAGTAGACCCGTAGGGGTTAGTGAGTGAGTCCTTATAGGAGCCAGGCAGAGTGGGCTCCATGTTCTCAAACTGAAAGGAATGTTATGTCTATACTATGTATAGTAGAGAAAGGCAGTAGGCCCTGGCTGAACGGGGCGGTCCTGTAAAAGAAAGGAGAGGCAGTAGGTCTGGTGCCATAGGGACAGGCGGTCCTGCAGGTTCAAAAGTAGGAGAATTAAGAGTTACCTTGCCCTGTAATGTGATTATAGGAAGGCCTTTGGTAAACTAAGAGTGTATGTTTCTTAAAGGCAATGTTAATTTATTGTTCCGGCATTTGCACTGAGTAGAATACCCGGCTGGGTAGCAGGAGTTATGTATAGCCTGAAATTTACAATGTTGACTATGTTTGTAACGTTAAAAGTGTCCTCACCTCCCATAAAGGGAAGCCTGTTCAAGTATACTTATTGTTTTGCACTCAACAAAATTGTATGTCTTTTTGCTAATCTGTATTGTTGTTTTTCTTCCCAGTCCCGGAGTACTGTGTTTAACCAGGGGGGAGTGCAGCGCCCCAGAGTCCTGGTCGTTGCAGTACTGTGGCTTCGCCACTAAGGGGAGCCATGGTGCGTTCGATGGCACTGAAGGAGTTCCTCTGATCAGGTATCACAGACACCAATATGTTTCACAGCAGGGCCTCCGGGGGGAGCTAAGGGTGCTATTCATTAGGCCACTCCCCACCATAGTGGGTAAACTGGGGGTCAGGCAGGAAGTTAGAGAGAACGCTGACTGGATTGAACGAAGCAACACCTAGTGAGAGAGGGTGTTGTGGAGGAAGAGACAGTAGGGTCTCTGCCAGGGGTGGGATCCTGGCAGAGGCTTGGCATTGGAAAGAACGTAACGGGACCGTGCCTGCTCAGCATAGCGGCGGTGCCCAAGAAAGGACTAGAAGCGAGATAGATTGTGCTGAGTGAGAAACGAGATCAAGCAGACGGAGAATACCAGCAGGGGTTTTGTTGAAAGAGGCAGCACCTTGCTGAGGCGCATTACCGGTGGCCGGAACGCCGAGGGAGTGGAATAATATACAGCTTTAAGCCATACTCCAAACAGCGGCAGGACAGTCAGTCTCAGGCGGGCTGTCTACCACATATCACCTATGAAGTCTTGGGGGGCAATTGCGGGAGAGGGGCGTCACTAGGGTCCCGGAAGAACTCCAGGCCTACCTGACAAACGGGTGCCGTTCCAACCTGAATAACAGGGAGGGATGGAATAAGAGAGGAACATCTAATCGAGTTGTGAGGGAACTTAAGAAACAGACACAACAGTTGTGGGGTACTTTCCGTGAGCACAGCAGGGAAGGACTACAACACACAGCGCTAAGAAGGAAGGCACTGATTTCCACCTGTGAAGAGAACTCTGGAGGTGCCATTGGACCGGCCGGACTTGCGCAGCCTGGTGAACCGTATTCTGGACTGAGGACTCAGAGATCTCCAGTAAAGAGGTAAAGAGACTGCAACCTGGTGTCCTCGTTATTTACCGCGACCTGCACCCCACAACTGCACCGCTACACCACCGTTAACACCACCTATTTGCAACGGACGTCCCCCACTGACGGACAGGGCCACGGACCGGGTCTAGCCACCGTGACAACCCCAGGACTGAGACCTAGAGGCCCGGCTCCGGGTACCCCTCGGCCCTGCGGCGGTGTGGGGGCGCCGCACTTGTCTCTGTGCTGTTTTGCATATTGTAGACAAAATACTTTGTGGCATTTGCACAGTAATCGCTTTCTTCTGGTGACTCGAACCATGCAGCGCATTTTTCTTCAAGGGCCTCCTTTATGTGCATCTTGAAACAGCCACACCGCTAGTTTTCAGAGAGTCCACTATTTCAGCTGATGTTATTTGTGGGTTTTACTTTGCATCTCAAACAATTTTCCTGGCAGTTACGGACAAAATTTTTCTTGGTCTACCAGACCGTAGTTTTGTTTTTACAGAGCCCCTGATTTTCCATTTGTTAATCACAGTTTGAACTCTGCTGACTGGCATTATCAATTCCTTGGATATCTTTTTATATCCCTTTCCTGTTTTATACAGTTCAACTACCTTTTCCCATAGATCTGTTGACAATTCTTTTGCTTTCCCCAAGATTCACAATCCAGAAATGTCAGTGGCTGGATGAAAGATGCAATAGTCTGTCTGGATCCCAGAAACTCACTTAGCTTTAACGCACACACACTGATTACAAGCAAACAGGTCACAGGTGCGGATGTTACCTTTAGTAGTCAGTCAAACCCATTTGTGTTAACTTCTGTGCATGTTATCAGGCCAAAATCAACAGGGTATGTGTTGTGATCCGCTTTTTGGGCTCCCCTGGTGGTGGCTGGTGGTACTGGAGGCTTGTGGTTGCTTTTCTCCCTCAGCTCACCTGTTTCCATCAGTTTTGGGAGTTCCCTATTTAGCCTTGCTCTCCAGTCACTTCCTTGCCGGTCATCATTGTAACCTGAGTCATTCAGTTGCATGTTCCTGCTACTAGTCTGCTGATCAGCTAAGTGGACTCTTGTCCTTTTTGTTTTGTATTTTTTGTCCAGTTTACAGTTTTGTCATTCCCTGTTACTGGAAGCTCTTGTGGACTGAAATTGCCACTCCTGTGTCATGAGTTGACACAGGAGTCTTAAAGTAATCTCAGGATGGGTTTTTGAAAGGGTTTTTCAGCTGACCGTGAAGTCCTCTTTTGTATCCTTCCTCTATCTAGTAAGTGGACCTCGCTTTGCTAAATCTACCTTCATACTGTGTATGTCTTTTCCTCTGAACTCACCGTTAATATATGTGGGGGCTACTATCATCTTTGGGGAATTTCACTAGAGGTAAGCCAGGTCTGTTCCTTCCTCTTCCAGGCGTAGTTAGTTCTCCGGCTGGCGCGTGGCATTTAGGCAGCCGTAGGAATGCTCCCTGGCTACTGTTAGTTGTGTGGTAGATTTAGGTCACGGTCAGCTTGAGTTTCCATCACCCGAGAGCTAGTCTGTTATTTTGTGCTTCTGATGTTCCCATGCCATTGGGGAATCATGACAGGTATGTAAACTTTTGATCATTGTCATTTAGATGTTTTGAGTTGTCACTATGAATTAAAAAGAGAAAACACAGTAGTTTGACAATAAATGGCTTCACCCAACCACTAATCATGAGTGGAGAGAAAGTTTTGGTGTTATCATTCATATTCTCTGAAAAAAGGCCAAGAAAGCAAAAATTCTGCAGGGGTATGTAAACTTTTAAGCATAACTGTATATGAGGCTTTTAGTTATTAAAGAAGTTATCCACTACCTTTATATTGATGCCCTATTCTTAGGATAGGACATCAATGTCTGATCGGCTAGGGTCTGGCACTCGGCACCCCCGTCGATCAACTGTTATCAGTGCCGGCGGAAGTACTTACTTGCGGAGCTTGGCCGTCTACTTGTAGTGGCTATGGCTTGTTATTGCACATCCGCCTCCTAATGAATTGAATTGGAGGCGGATGTGTAGTACCCCACGGGGGCCACTACAAGTAGACGACCAAGTTCTGCAAGTAAGTACTTCCGGCCGGCGGTGCCGATAACAACTGGTTGGGTGGGTGCCGAGTGTCGGTCCCCAGCCAGTCAGACATTGATGCCCTATTCTGAGGATAGGACATCAGTTTGAAAGTAGTGGACAACCTCTTTAAGGTCAGGAGACCTGCAGTTTGGCCAGGTCTTGCTGCCATTATGCAGACAAGAAAATTACTGCTGTAAGTCCTGTGAATTAGCCCTTGGGATGGCCTCACAAACTGCGTTCTATGGAAAAATGCCACTGAAATTTTTTAGGCACTTTTTTGAGCTAAAGCCAAAAGAGGGTCCAGCTAGATCAAGAGATATACATCTTTTTTAATATTTCTAATTTCTTTACAATTCATTGTGCTCAAAATGCATGAAAAACTGCAGGTATGATTCCACCCTTAAAGCGAATCTATCAGCAGGATTTCACCCCCCCAACTATTTTGATGCACATGTATTGTAGCTCTTTCGAGTTTAGCAGTACCTTTACATGGCCAGTCCATGCCAAAATAGTCTGGGGTGTGAAAACATGATGACAGATTCCCTTTAAAGTATTAATGGGAAAAGGGTTACAAAACTCAGGGTTGAAATGACTGTCACCTCAAAAATAAAAAGATTGGTTTCATTCTGTATGTATGGGCCTGCCATAATCCTCTTCTGAATTGACAACTTCCTAGGTGTGAGCTGTGTGAAATTACTTGTTTCTGTTTCACATTTACACAGCGTAAAAATTTATTCGGGGAAGTGTGCAAGTGTAATGTTTTTATAGTGAGAGTAGCGTGAAAACGAGGAGGCTGTGTATGCACCTATCTTGAGAACACGATAGAGGTGCATATGCAAAACTTTTTTGTCTTACTTCATGCCTTATTGAAAAGGCCTGTGAATCTGCAAGGTAAGACTGACATGTAAGGCTTCTTTCACACTAGCGTCGTACTCGGCCCGTCGCAGAGCGTCGGGCCGACGTACCGACGCTAACGTTGTTTGCGCCGCACAACGGGTGCAGCGGATGCTGTTTTTCCACGCATCCGCTGCCCCATTGTGAGGTGCGGGGAGGTGGGGTCGGAGTTCCGGCCGCGCATGCGTGGTCGGAAATGGCGGTCCGTCGGCCGCAAAAAACGTTACATGTAACGTTTTTTGCAGCCGACGGTCCGCCACAACACGGCGCAACCGTCGCACGACGGTTGCGACGTGTGGCAAAGCGTCGCAATGCGACGCTAATGCTAATCAATGGTGAAAAAACGCATCCTGCAAGCACTTTTGCAGGATGCGTTTTTGCAACCAAACGATGCATAGCGATGTGCAGTGCACAACGCTAGTGTGAAAGAAGCCTAATGAAATGTGTGGCAGTCCATTGGAAATCGATAAGCCGTATATTTATTGTGAAACACTCTCATGTTATGAGACTGCAAAATACATGCCACGATTATGATCAGTGATTAATGCTGACATGTTTACACATCTTCTAACCCCCCAAAAATAAGATGATAATAAGTGTCCATGATGATTGGGATTTCAGCGATTAGCTTTATAGTCTGCAAGAGAACATAGCAGCAAGTGATCAGTTTTCCTACAGGAGAAATAAAGCATTACATTGTACATTAGATTTAATGTGCTGCCATTGTAAGTGATATGCCCAGGGGTAGTTACAAACCATGGGCAAATCGCAGGCAGCATGAATTAGAATATGGCTGCATGATTGCTGTGAGGAATACCTTTCTTTGAGATGCTTCGGGGTTTGATTGAAAAATCTACGAGAAGATCTGGCTAAAGACATTAGCTGGTGGAAATAAGACTAGTTTTGTGGTGTATCTAGGGTTTTTGGCACCCGGGGCAAGAATTCATTTTGGCCCCCCCAGGACATATAGGATTTGCACACTTAGTCATGTACCCACAAGCTCCTCTCCCTAATGCTGTCAATGTTCAGTGAAAAACTGAGAGAAGCTGGAAGAGAAGCTCGTTTTCACAGGACCACAAGTGTGAAAGTCGCATATGAGTGAAGTGTCCATGTGATGACTGCTGGAATCTGCAGAGCTGAATCCTGGCATCGCAGGCTTCTGAATTCTCACAACTAATGCACTGCACACTTTTAGGATTCTCCCTTGCCAGTGGACAGTCATGTCAGCACAAGCATGCGATTTGTATACTTCTGACCACATAACGAATAGACATGCCCAGCCTCGCTCAGCTCATTATCATTGAGTGAGGCCACACATGTCTAGTCAGCACTTGACCGCATGTATGTAAATCACAGGCACGAGAGAATCCTGACCGTGCAGTGCGCATTGTGAGAATTCAGAAGTCTGCAATCACAAAGAATGACTGCAGACTCATTACAAACCTGGACATTCCCTTTAATGCTCTTGACAAATAAAAAAATGAGAATTAGTTAGTATCACAAATAACATTTACATCCAGGTACCTTATAGATGACGTCGTCTCTGGAGCCGTTCTCCTTCTTTTCTTCATCTTGTCCAGACCCCATGATGAGTTTTCTCATCCACAGCTCATCTCTGCAGACTTCCATCTTCTCCGCTCTTTTGCAGAAAATCTCCACATGATGCCCTTAAAGATGCAAGTGTCATTATAATGCTCCTGAATAACAAATTGCCCCTCACTATATTGTCTGCGCAAAATATGACCCCCACACTGTCCCTCTTATGGTACATGCTCTTCACACTGACCTCTCCTTTCCATACTGGCCCCCTCTTCACACTGTCCTCTCATACTGTGTCCCCCTATAGGGCCCAGTATTTATACTGTACTCTCTCATCACATTCCCCCTCCTTGGTATACTATCCCCTCCTGGCTGTGCCCTTACAGTGTCCCTCCATACAACGCCCCCACTACTCAGTTACTATTCTGTGCCCACTCACTTTTCTTCCCCCATACTGTCTCCTCACACTATTCCCCTCCCTCCTCATACTGTCTCCTCTCACATCCCCCTGTTCACTATGCTGTCTCCTCTTATATTTTCCCCCTCACTTTCTATACTGCCTGCTCACCTGACTCCCCATCCTGTGTCTGTACACATCCCATCACTCTCACTCCCCGTACTCTGTCCACATACATTTTTCACATCGCTACTCATACTGTGTCCGCATACATTCCCCCATTCCCTCCCCATACTGTCTGCACCCATCCCCCATACTGTTACCTCATATATGCCCCCCATTCCCCCATACCTCCATCATTGCCTTCATCACCATTATCATTGCTTTCTCCTCCACCACCCCACATCATTGCCAATTCCACCACTTCCATCATTTCCTCCTCCCCACCATTGTCTTTTCCCCACCACTCCCATCATTGCCCATTCCACCACCTCCACCATTTCCTCCTCCCCCACCATCCCCATGATTGCCCTTTCCATCACCACCATCATTGTTCTTTCCACCACCACCATCATTGTTCTTTCCACCACCTCCATCATTGCTTTTTCCCCCACCACCCCATCATTGCCCTTTCCACCACTTCCATCATTGCTTTCTCCCCTACCACTGCATCATTGCCCTCTCCATAACCCTCATCATTGCCCTTTCCACCATCTCCATCACAGCCTTCTCCTCCACCACCCCATCATTGCCTCCTTCCTCACCATTCCCATCATTGTCTTTTCCACTACCACCATCATTGCCTTCTCCCCACCTCCATCATTTCTTCCTCCCCACCATCCCCATCATTGCCCTTTCCACCACATCAATCATTTCCTCCTCCCCCACCATCCCCATCATTGCCCTTTCCACCACCACCATCGTCCTTTCCACCACCATCCTTGCCCATTCCTCCACCTCCATCATTTTCTCCCCCCTCCACCATCAACATTGTCCTTTCCACCACCACCATCCTTGCTCATTCCACACCTCCATCATTTCCTCCACCCCCACCACCATCATTGCATTCCACCACCTTCATCACTGCCTTCTCCCACCCCGTCATTGCTCTTTCCACCACATCCATCACCGTCAACAGCTTCCTCTCTCTGGCACAGCCGGCCGCTGAATGATGACGTAATCCAGCAGCGCCGCTGTCTATGTGAGAGAGAGGAAGCCTGGGCAGGAAGCAGGACAGATCGCTGCACTTGCGGTATGTCCTCCCATGTCACTGGGAGCCGGCGCGCTGCAGCTTCTCTGTGCTGGCTGTCAGCTTTACAGTCGACACAGAGAACAGCCGACTCTCAGTCCAGGGGGTGGCAGAATGCAGCCGCCGGGGAAGACACTGCAGACCGCTGCATTATGCAGCCCGACTGTACCCCCTGCCGGCTGCGCCCAGTGCACATGCCCCGGCATACGCCTCTGGTGCTGCCCTCAGATGGCTCCTCCTAGCACCGCTCTAGGTGATTGACAGGTTCCTTCCGATAGCAATAGACCTATCAATAATCTAGAACAGCGCTAGGAGAAGCTGCATCACACTATTCTCATCTCCAGTTTTGGTCCCTAGCCAGAACTTTTCATAGATTTTTACCTGAAACACCAAAGCATTTCAGAGGAAAAATATACCAGGCAGCAATCATGCAGCCATGCTCTGATTCATGCTGGCCACGGTATGGACAGCATGAATGAGGTATCAGGTTCACTTTAAATGGGTACCATGTAATACAGCATATGACCACTGAAGATGTAATGTGCAGCACCCATGGTTATAATATCTGATGGCTGGGAGTTTAGAACCAGGACCCATGGAAATCAGATGATGACTGGCGTGGCTCGTTTTATGTGTCACATCTTGAGCTTAGTAGAGGTAAAAGTTGTATCTGGTCACTCATAATTGAGATCCCTCTGCAACTGAAGAAGACACCATTATTATAACTGACACATGGTAAGTATGGGGCCCTCTTACAAATTTTGGATTAGCGCCTTGGGACCTCATGCTATGCTTTTTAGCTGGAGGCCAAGCAGACTGCAAGAAGTTCTTAGCCAAAAGCTCCTGGTTTGTTCGTTTTTTGCTAAATCCAACTGCGTGTCACTTGCAAATTGTGGCTGAAAATCCAACACATTTGGAAACAGATGAGGAAATCATTAGATGCAATGTCGCAAAGCGACATTGTAATTTCAGTGTAGTGTTGTCATGTCGGACGTTATTCACACTAGGGCGTCCGACAGACAGCGGTAATTCCACATTCGTCCACTATACGCTCAGTGGCGCCGGCTAGATTTTTATCCAGGTTGCCCAGGGTTAATCTAGCTGGTACTCGGGTTGGAGGCTGGGTCACTCCCATGGCCTTTAAATAGTATTGCTGGACTATGGGCGTCGCCGATTATAGCTTGTGCCTCGTGCCTAGTGATTCCGGTCTGGAGTGGTGGTCTTGGAGAAGAAATATCGTATCTGGTGGTGTATTATCCTTTGTTATATTTCTCCTTCCTATATTTGTATTTGTTTTGCCCTGGGCACATTATTGTGTTTTCCTGTGTGTCTGCGGCGTGGTGCGTTTTTTAGTTTTCCCTGTCTGTGCTTTCTGTGGGGGTTGGTGTGTGGTCTATTCACTGGGTGGCGGGTGGTTGTTTCAGCATAGGGCTGAAACAGGAGTCAGGGCCAGGCCTGGTGGCCCAGACAAGCACACCATTAGTGTAAATTCTGGGATAGGGACAGACAGGGTTTTCCCTAGTCTGAGGGATATCGCAGGGGCCCGGGTAACCATCCTTAGCTTACCTATTCTCCCCGTGACATTATAATCGGCCCCCAAATTTTGTGTTCCATGGATCCCATGACTTCCATAACCCGCCAGTTGGAGGCGCTGTCCTTACAGGTCACTGAGTTGAAGGGGGCGGTTCAGCAACAGGGTCTAGTAGTATCTAATGTGCAAGCTGAAACTGCAGGTAGAGTTGCAGAGCCAAAGATCCCTTTACCTGAGAGGTTTTCTGGGGAACGCAGTAAATTTGTTATTTTTTGTGAAACTTGCAAACTATATTTTCGTATGTGCCCGATCTCCTCAGGTAATGAGGCTCAGCGTGTGGGTTTGGTGTTGTCATTACTGAACGGGGACCCCCAAGAATGGGCATTTTCTTTACCATCTGATTCAGCTGCATTTAACTCAGTGGAGAGTTTTTTTTTCTGCTCTTGGGCTCATTTATGATGATCCTGACAGAATGGCTCTAGCAGAATCTAAAATACGCGCTCTCCGCCAGGGGGAGCGAATGGCGGAGGATTACTGTTCTGAATTTCGCCGCTGGGTGGTGGACACACAATGGAATGACTCCGCGCTGCGGAGTCAGTTTGTTCATGGGGTTTCGAGAAGGGTTAAACAAGCCCTCCTAATGTATGAGACTCCTGCTTCTCTAGAGTCTGCTATGAGTCTTGTTATCCGCATTGATCGCCGTTTGCGTCAGGGGGCGCAAGAGACGCCGCCTATGGGGGAGGGCGTAGGTGCACGTGAGGTGAGCCCACGGAGCCTATGCCAATCGCAGGGGTGTCACATCATCGAGCCCCCTCGCTCAGGAAGCAGGGAGTCTGTTTTTGCTGTGGTAAAAATGGGCATTATATAAATGCTTGTCCTCTGTTATCTAAGAAAAGTGCAACGGCGGAAAACTACTAAGCTCAGAGGGTGTGAAAGAGGCCAATCTGAGCTTATGCATATCTTCCATGGTGGTCTCTTAATGTATGCTCCCTGCCAGAGTTATGGTCGCTGGCAGAGAGCTGCCAATCACTGTTTTTGTGGATAGTGGTACTGCCACTAATTTCATTGATGAGGAGTTTGCGCGCACAGCCGGGTTCAGGATCGAAAAACTGCCTCATCCTATCCGGGTGGTCACCATCAATGCCGCTCCTCTCCCACAGGGGGAGATTACTGAGTTTGTGGCTGAGGTGAATCTCCACATTGGTGTCCTACATTTTGAGCAGGTTACATGTAGGGTGCTCAGAAATCTTCCTGCACAAATGGTTCTGGGTTTTCCATGGTTATCTATGCACAACCCGGTGATTGACTGGAAAACCCAGGACATAATCCAGTGGAGCGGATTCTGCCAGGAGAATTGCCTGGCCACATGTGTGTCCGCTGTGACTCCTAGCATTCCTGAGTCACTGCTGGATTTCGCGGATGTGTTCTCTGAGAAGGGTTGCTCAGAATTGCCACCACATCGACCCTATGACTGTACTATTAGGTTAAAACCAGGGACCAAATTGCCGAAAGCAAGGATGTTTAACATTTCTGGTCCTGAGAGGCAAGCTTTAAAAGACTACATTGCTGAGAGTCTGAGCAAAGGGCACATCAGGCCTTCGTCCTCGCCTGTGGCAGCGGGGTTCTTCTTCATTAAGAAGAAAGATGGCGGGTTACGCCCGTGTCTGGATTTCAGGGCGTTAAACCAGATTACGGTTCGTGATCCATACCCTATGCCGCTGATACCTGATTTGTTCAACCAGGTGGCTGGTGCTAAGTGGTTCTCCAAGCTTGACCTCAGGGGGGGGCGTACAACCTCATAAGAGTCTGTCAAGGGGATGAGTGGAAGACGGCTTTTAATACTCCTGAGGGTCATTTTGAAAATTTGGTGATGCCATTAGGGTTGACAAACGCGCCTGCTGTATTTCAACATTTCATAAATGATGTGTTCTCACATGTCTTGGGGAAATTCGTTATTGTGTACCTAGATGACATTCTCATTTATTCATGCGACCGTGATACTCAATTAGAGCATGTTAGGCAGGTGTTACAGCTACTCAGAGAGAATAAGCTCTATGCAAAACTTGAGAAATGTGTATTTTCGGTTCAGGAGTTGCCTTTCTTGGGTTATATTGTGTCTGCTTCAGGGTTTAAAATGGACGCCGCTAAGGTGCAAGCGGTGCTGCGTTGGGAACAGCCTGATAACCTAAAAGCGCTCCAGCGGTTCCTTGGGTTTTCTAACTATTATAGAAAGTTTATCAAAAAATGTTCTATCATTGCTAAACCGCTCACTGACATGACGAAAAATGGTACCAATTTCTCCGCCTGGTCTGAGGCTGCTGTGCGCGCATTCGAATTCCTGAAGAACAGTTTTGCTTCGGCCCCCATTCTGGTGCAACCGGACGTATCGAAACCATTTACCGTGGAAGTCGATGCGTCTGAGGTTGGAGTGGGGGCGGTGCTGTCACAAGGCTCATCCTTGAGCGAGTTGCGTCCATGCGCCTACTTTTCCAAGAAGCTGTCGCCCACCGAACGTAACTACGATATCGGCAACAGGGAGTTGTTGGCTATCAAGTTGGCCTTTGAGGAAAGGCGACACTTCTTGGAGGGGTCGGTCCACCAGGTTACAGTTATCACCGATCATAAAAATCTGCTTTATTTAGAGTCAGCCAAGCATCTGTCCCCCAGGCAGGCTCGCTGGGCATTGTTTTTCACGCGATTCAACTTTTTGTTACTTACCGACCGGGGTCTAAGAACACTAAGGCGGATGCTTTGTCCAGCTGTTTTCCGGGGGGAGAACCTCGGGAAGATCCGGTATCCATCCTCCAAAAGGGTGTAGTGGTCTCGGCTCTCACGACCGAGGTTGAGATTGCCGAGGCTCAGGAGGAGGTACCACCAGAGCTTCCCATTAACAAATCGTTTGTACCGCTCCATCTTCGCCTAAAGGTGTTGGGTGAGCATCATGATGCTGTCCTGGCTGGCCGCCCAGGGGTTAGGGGTACCTTGGAGTTGGTGTCGCATCGGTTTTGGTGGCCCAAAATCCGACAGGACGTGGTCTCGTACGTGTCAGCATGCACCACGTGCGCTAGGGCTAAGACGCCCCGCTCCCGTCCTGCTGGCACACTACATCCTCTCGGGGTACCCAGTAGGCCATGGACGGAGATCTCCATGGATTTTATTACAGACTTGCCCTCCTCAGCTGGGAACATGGTCATCCTGGTGGTTGTTGATCGGTTCTCAAAGATGTCGCACTTTGTGTCCTTGCCTTCGTTGCCTAACGCGAAGACTCTGGCTCAGGTATTTGTTCAGGAGGTGGTCAGACTTCACGGGGTCCCATCTGACATCGTGTCTGATAGGGGTACTCAGTTTGTGGCAAAATTTTGGAGAGCATTTTGCTCACGGCTGGGGAATAAGTTGTCGCATTCTTCGGCGTTTCATCCTCAGTCAAATGGTCAGACCAGAGTATGAGCCAGAATTTGGAGCAGTATTTACGCTGCTTTGTTTCTGACAATCAGGATGAGTGGTCGACGTTCCTTCCTTTGGCGGAGTTTGCCATAAATAATCACCGTCAGGAATCATCTGGGGAGTCCCCGTTGTTTTGTGTTTACGGGCACCATCCTCAATTTTGTACTCTGCGTCAGGGGGGCTCTGCTGGCGTCCCGGAGGAGGACCAGCTAGGAGCACAACTGTCATCTGTCTGGAGGAGAGTGAAACAGCGCTTGTTGAACGTGGGTGCTAGGTACAAACGTGTGGCTGACAGTAGATGTGTGCCAGGTCCGGACCTGAGTGTGGGTGACTGGGTGTGGTTGTCCACAAAAAACATAAGACTCAAAATACCATCCCTGAAATTAGGTCCAAGGTTTATTGGTCCATTTAGGGTCGCCGCCATCATTAACCTGGTAGCCTACCGATTGGAGCTCCCTACGGTATATAAGATACACAATGTGTTCCACAGATCTTTATTAAAAAAGGTGGTGGGTTCTGTGGACGTGGCGCCGATGCCACCTCCGGTCTTGGTGGATGGCAATTTGGAATTTGAAGTCTCCAAGGTGGTTGACTCTCGAGTAGTGCGCCGCACTTTACAGTACCTGGTACACTGACGGGGTTATGGGCCGGAGGAGAGGTCTTGGGTACCAGCCTCGGACATACATGCGGACCGGCTGGTCAGTATGTTTCACCGCCGCCATCTGGACAAGCAGGGTCCTATAAGTCGTGAGGGCCCTGGGGTCCCTCGTAGAAGGCGGGGTACTGTCATGTCGGACGCTATTCACACTAGGGCATCCGACAGACAGCGGTAATTCCACATTCGTCCACTATATGCTCAGTGGCGCCGGCTAGATTTTTATCCAGGTTGCCCAGGGTTAATCTAGCTGGTACTCGGGTTGGAGGCTGGGTCATGCCCACGGCCTTTAAATAGTATTGCTGGACTATGGGCGTCGCCGATTATAGCTTGTGCCTCGTGCCTAGTGATTCCGGTCTGGAGTGGTGGTCTTGGAGAAGAAATATCGTATCTGGTGGTGTATTATCCTTTGTTATATTTCTCCTTCCTATATTTGTATTTGTTTTGCCCTGGGCACATTATTGTGTTTTCCTGTGTGTCTGCGGCATGGTGCGTTTTTTAGTTTTCCCTGTCTGTGCTTTCTGTGGGGGTTGGTGTGTGGTCTATTCACTGGGTGGTGGGTGGTGGTTTCAGCATAGGGCTGAAACAGGAGCCAGGGCCAAGCCTGGTGGCCCAGACAAGCACACCATTAGTGTAAATTCTGGGAGAGGGACAGACAGGGTTTTCCCTAGTCTGAGGGATATCGCAGGGGCCCAGGTAACCAGCCTTAGCTTACCTAGTCTCCCAAGTGTGATGTCTTAACTTGGGGTGTTTGGTTGCCCACAGTTCGTCTGGACCCGTGGAAGTGTGTTAAACACAAAACAGCCATAGTCCTGTTCTTTTGCCTGCATACCTGCATTCATCCTGCCCTCAAAAACCTTGTCCATAAGCTTCCCTTCATGGTCTCCTGGGAGTCTTCCCTTGCCTTTGAGGCCTCTTGGGACGATTGGCATTATGCTATGACTCACCCTTCTAAATTTTCCTCATGCCTTGGGCATCTCGAGCAATCTAAAAAGATTCAACTCCAATGGTATATTACTCCTGTTAGATGGGCCAAATTTAATCATGCGTCCTCTCCACTTTGCTGGAAGGGCTGTAGTTCAATGGGTTCCCTTGCCCATGTTTGGTCGAGCTGTCCGCGCACCCGAGCCTTTTGGAGCCAGGTTGAAGCCATTATTGCCGAGGTGATCCGTCTTCCTATTGTTTTGACGGGCCCCCTCGCAGTTCTCGGCATTTCCTTGCTAGACTTTCCTCCCCCCCTCCAGCCTATAATTTCTAATATCCTGGTGGCAGCCAGACTTTGTATTGCCAAATATTGGAAATCGCCCACTGTTCCCTCCAGGAGTGAACTTATATCTAAAATTAACCTCCATTTTAGCTACGAAGCTATCACCGCGGACTGTCTTACAAACAAGAACAAGGTTCTATCATGGTGGGATTTATGGATCTCTTCGTCCTTTGCCTTTCCTCCTGTTTCGTCTCATGATTACTAATGTGGGTTCTTCTTTGTTGTTGCTCTTGTTATTGATGCCTCTGTGGGTGTGACATTGTGGGTGCTGGCTTTATTATTCGCTAATTGTCATTTTATGCTCCCCCCTCCCTTTCCCCTTTTTTTTGTTTTTTCTCTTCTGTACCTTTCCCTCCCCCTTTATTTTTCTGTTGTGTTTCCTTGGTTGGAAATGGTTTTCTTGTATGTCTCTTTCCGATATAATAAAAATTTGATTGGTTAAAAAAACCTTGTCCATGAAAAGCTTTCTTAAATAAAGGACTTAGGTTTTTATAACACGGTAAATGGATTGTTGCTGCTTTTTTCTCTATTTTGGATTGCTACACTTGTGTTTTTCCAAGCAAGCACCTTTATCACCTTGATTTCACCCACCAAAGTGTCGCTGACTCATAGCCCACCTACTCCACCAGTAAGTAGACTGTTTCTTTGTGCCATTCTATTTTTTTCTCTTTTTGGTCTACCTGTTGGGATTTATTATATCCCACTTTCCAGTTCCGGTTTGGAACTTGCAGCTCTCTGGTGCCCCCCCCCCTACTCTCAGGTCAGTCATGGAACTACACCAGGGATAAGTAGTCACCAGAAGGACCGCCTTGCTGTGTACTGGCTATTGGCCACGCTGCAGTGAGGGTGGTATAACTATTCCAAGTCTCAGGTGGGATATACACTAAAAATCTCCGTCCGTCACTGCCAGAGTCTCCCCAAAAGCCCAGAACACTTCACTGCCACCAGCAACTAGTTCTAATGATTAATATCGGGTCAGGAGCCAACCCAGTCAGTAGTGTTGATTTAGTTCGGAGGACGTGGCAATAAGTTATTAGAGCAAGGAAAATAAAACTAGTAAATAGTATAGCTTTTACTCCAAAAAGAAATAGGCAGTGTTTACAAAAGTATATAAAAGATGTTACAAATGAGAAAATTACAGTATGTACAGGCAATTACAAAATAAAGAGGTATTAAGGATGATCTTACATGTTTCAGTTACTGGCATGCCATGTGGAGATGGTTGGTGGGGGAGGGGAACTGTTGTGGATTCTGTTTTTGGGCTCCCTCTGGTGGTTACAACTGGTACTGGGTGACTTTGGTGGGTTGCGGTCTCTGGTTTCCACCTGTCCATCAGAGGCTGGGTGTTTCCTATTTAACCTGGCTTTCCTGTCATTCCCTTGCCGGCTATCAATGTATCAGTGTGTCTCTGTTACCTTTGCTACCTGCTCCTGGGCCTTCAAGACAAGCTAAGTCTGGATTTCCCTGTTTCATGTTTGCTTTCATGTTTTTAGTCCAGCTTGCAGATATGTAATTCTCTGCTGCTGGTTGCTCTAGTGGGCTGAAATTACCACTCATGTACCATGAGTTGGCACATGAGTTCAAGTAATTTCAGGATGGTATTTTGAAGGGTTTTAAGCTGACCGCGCAGTTCACCTTTTGTATCCTCTGCTATCTAGCTTAAGCGGGCCTCATTTTGCTGAATCTGTTTTCATAACTACGTTTGTGCCTTCCTCTCATTTCACCGTCATTATATGTGGGGGGCTGCTATTTCTGTGGGAATATTTCTCTGGAGGCAAGATAGGTCTGTGATTCTTCTGATAGGGGTAGCTAGATCTCCGGCTGGCGCGAGATGTCTAGAGTCCCCCCAGGAACGTTCCCCGGCTGCTGTTAGTTGAGTGTTGAGTGTCATGATTCCCCAATGGCATGGGAACATCAGAAACACAAAATAACAGACTAGCCCTCGGGTGATGGAAACTCAAGCTGACCGTGACCTAAATCTACCACACAACTAACAGTAGCCAGGAAGCATTCCTACGGCTGCCTAGATGCCATGCGCCAGCCGGAGAACTAACTACGCCTGGAAGAGGAAGGAATAGACCTGGCTTACCTCTAGTGAAATTCCCCAAAGATGATAGTAGCCCCCACATATATTAACGGTGAGTTCAGAGGAAAAGACATACACAGTATGAAGGTAGATTTAGCAAAGCGAGGTCCACTTACTAGATAGAGGAAGGATACAAAAGAGGACTTCACGGTCAGCTGAAAAACCCTTTCAAAAACCCATCCTGAAATTACTTTAAGACTCCTGTGTCAACTCATGACACAGGAGTGGCAATTTCAGTCCACAAGAGCTTCCAGTAACAGGAACTGACAAACTGTAAACTGGACAAAAAATACAAAACAAAAAGGACAAAAGTCCACTTAGCTGATCAGCAGACTGGTAGCAGGAACATGCAACTGAAAGACTCAGGTTACAATGATGACCGACAAGGAAGTGACTGGAGAGCAAGGCTAAATAGGGAACTCCCAAAACAGATGGAAGCAGGTGAGCTGAGGCAGAAAAGAACACACAAGTCTCCAGTACCACCAGCCACCACTAGGGGAGCCCAAAAAGCGGATCACAACAGTACCCCCCCCCCCCTTAAGGAGGGGGCACCGAACCCTCACAAGAACCGCCAGGGCGACCTGGATGAGCCCTATGAAAGGCACGAACCAAATCCGAGGCATGAACATCAGAGGCAGTTACCCAAGAATTATCTTCCTGACCATAGCCCTTCCATTTAACCAGATACTGGAGTCTCCGCCTGGAAATACGGGAGTCCAAGATCTTCTCTATAACGTACTCCAATTCACCCTCAACCAGCACAGGAGCAGGAGGCTCAGCAGAAGGAACCACCGGCACCTCGTATCTCCGCAACAACGACCGATGGAACACATTATGGATAGCGAAAGATGCCGGGAGGTCCAAACGAAAGGAAACAGGGTTAATAATCTCCAAAATCCTATAGGGACCGATGAACCGAGGCTTAAATTTAGGAGAAGAAACCCTCATTGGGACAAAACGGGAAGACAACCACACCAAGTCCCCAACACGAAGGCGAGGACCAACCCGACGCTGGCGGTTAGCAAACCGATGAGTCCTCTCCTGGGACAAATTCAAATTGTCCACCACTTGTTCCCAAATCCGATACAACCGATCCACCACAGCATCTACTCCAGGACAATCCGAAGACTCCGCCTGACCAGAAGAAAAACGGGGATGAAACCCCGAATTGCAAAAGAAAGGGGAAACCAAAGTGGCCGAACTAGCCCGATTATTAAGAGCAAACTCCGCCAACGGCAAAAAGGCAACCCAATCATCCTGATCCGCAGACACAAAACACCTCAAATACGTCTCCAAAGTCTGATTAGTTCGCTCCGTCTGGCCATTAGTCTGAGGATGGAAGGCAGACGAAAAAGACAAATCAATGCCCAACCTGGCACAGAATGCCCGCCAAAATCTAGAAACGAACTGGGTACCCCTATCAGAAACGATATTTTCAGGAATACCATGCAAGCGAACCACATTTTGAAAAAACAAAGGAACCAACTCAGACGAGGAAGGCAACTTCGGCAATGGCACCAAATGAACCATCTTAGAAAAACGGTCACACACCACCCAGATAACAGACATCCTCTGAGAAACAGGAAGATCAGAAATAAAGTCCATCGAGATGTGCGTCCAAGGCCTCTTCGGAATAGGCAAGGGCAACAACAACCCGCTAGCCCTAGAACAACAAGGCTTGGCCCGAGCACACACATCACAAGACTGCACAAAAACACGCACATCTCGAGACAGAGATGGCCACCAGAAGGATCTAGCCACCAAATCCCTGGTACCAAAAATTCCAGGATGACCCGCCAGCGTAGAAGAATGAACCTCCGAGATGACTCTACTGGTCCAATTGTAGAGACCGCAGATAAAGAAGGATGCAGGGACAAATGGGAGCCAGAAAGCAAACAGCGTTTTTAACTTTTCTTTTAACTTCCAACCAAAAAGATAACAGTTTTCCACGCAGGGAACTTAAGTACAAGTCTACAATATCACAGTAAATCCTATCTACTATATAGGAGGCCTGAACTATACCCGAAGAACGCGGCAGCGCCTTACTAGTACCTCCCCTACTAAGGTAAAGTCAACAACGTTCACTTATCAGTGCTGTTTCAGCGATGTAGTCCCGGTGGTGAGGCTCCGTCAGCGACGTAGTCCTATTGGTGAGGGAAGGCGGTGTCCTCCGACGTCGAGCCCAGGTGTAGATTCGAGTCCAGAATGTCTTTTGCGGTGCTGCGTTACCTCCCGCAGGCGGACGTTGATCCGGGGTAACAGTTTCCACATCCAGAGAGGAGTCTTTTTGAGGAGAATTAGCAGAATTATCAGTATCAGTCACAGCTAAGAAAAACCCAGGAGGGCCCGGAGCACTCGGTGGCAAGATGCTCCCGGGGAGCGCGGTAATACTGTCCCTGAGCTGATCAGCACTACCCCTCTGCCTGGGGGGTCGCTGACGACGAATGCGCCTCTTTTTGGGGGCTCTGGTAATTGCCCGCAGTGTCTGTTGCACGTTTTCCCCCTGCTTCCAGCGAGTCTCACTGCGGCCTGCACACACACAACAACTGCGCTGCAGTTTCCTCTCCTCAGAGATTTCCCGCGCTTCTCTGCCCCTGCTTTCGCGCGTTTTGCTTTTTATCCTCTCCTCTCTCTGCGTCACTCTGCCTCCTGTCACATGAGCCTGGCTTCCCATGCGCCCCTCAAATCCGTCCCCCGGAACCCCGACTCCCGGCAACAATGGTTCCACCCGTCTGCACAGCTCACCAGGTCCCTGTCCCCTACATTCCCCCACCCTGTATGCTCGCCAGTCCCCGGGCGAGGCCTTCGCACTGACAGGTCGCCCACCTGACGGGTTGTTCCACACTTGGGTCTGTCTAGTGTGTAAGTCAGGACTGTAGCGAGTTGGGGGTCTACCGGCAGTAGAACGTTCAGAACGTCGTGGCTCGGGTCCTTGTGTAGGGGGTGTTGGGGGAATGTCGTCAGCGGAAGGGTGACTGGTCAGGGGTAGTGTAGTAGTCGAGATAGGGGGAGTATTTTGACGCCGTTCTTCTTCTTCATCATCTTCTTCATCCCACCAATGGTTGTTGGGGGACTCAGTCGTAGGTGGCTCTTCCCTGATTGCGGATTCCGGGGTGTCCGAGTCAACAGAGCGACACAACCGGAGCATGTTGCGATGAAGAATGCGAGTACCTGTACTTCCGGGGGCCTCAGACTGCACTTCATATACAGGTCCATGCGGGTCTATACGGCGAAGCACCCGATAGGGTGTTTTTTCCCAACGATGGTCTAACTTGTTTTGCGGTCTTTGCTCTCGAACGAGTACTCGATCACCTGGCCGGAACTCTGGGGGTTTTGCTGTAGGGGTGCTCCGATGCTCCACTTCCCGAATTCGAGTGTGTACCAGTCGGTGTAAGGTCTGCAGCCGATGCCGATGATCACGCACCCACGAAGCCATCCCTGTTCGGGGGCCTTCTTCCTCCGAAGACAGTTCCAGATCTGTCATGCCTTTTCCTGGGCGCCCAAAGACCACTTCATACGGGGTGCGTCCTGTGACTTGATGAACTCTATTGTTGTAGACCCACACTAGGTCAGACACATACTCCGGCCAGCGGGCCTTCTGATCTTGTTCTAGCGCACGCAGCATTTGAAGCAAAGTCCGGTTAAACCGCTCACAAGCCCCATTTCCCTGGGGATGATACGGTGTGGTGCGTGACTTATCAATGCCGTAGAGGCGATGCAGCTCTTCCATGACTTTGCCCAAGAAACAGGCGCCTTGATCCGAATGTATTCGCCTCGGACAGCCGTAAACTTGAATAAAGTTCTTACAGATAGCGCTCGCCGCCGACTCAGCTGTCTGATCACGGGTAGGGGTGACTACCGCGAATTTTGAAAAATGATCTACCATAACGAGGCAGTGTTCGTAGCCTTGATGCGCTGCTCCAATGGTAATGTAGTCTATCATTAATACTTCAAAAGGGGCAGACGTCGTGATGCTCTGCACAGGCGCCCTTTCCTCCGGTGACTTGGTTAGCTCACATTGTCGACATTGTCTACAGGCAGTTTGTACTTCCGCAAGCAGCCGAGGATGATAGAACCGAGTTTGCAGCCACTTAAACGTCCTCTTCACTCCGAAGTGTGCCCCGGACTCATGAGCTTCTTTAGCAACTGCGGCCACCACGGGCCCTGGTAAGACCATCTGCCAGGTCGGCTCGGAATCTGCCTGAGCCATGGTTAAGTGGCATAAGAGCCCGTCCTGAAGAGTTAGGCGCTCCCACTGCCGCAGAAGAAGGTTCAGGTCTGACGGGAGAGTTTGTCCAGGGGTTCTCACGGGCAATAGACCATTCGTTATCCACTGTCGCAATGGAGCTAGTTCCTGGTCTTCCTGTTGCAGCCGTATCCATTCGTCCCGACTCTGAACCAACAGTCCTGTAGCCGTTCCGTTCCCGGTCTGTTCCCGGCTCACAGCCGTCCGAGCAGCGCCCCCGATGGCGTAGGGGATTTCTTCTCCCTCCAGCTCCTCATCTCGGTTAGTTCTTGGGGGGTTCTTCCGCAGACGAGATAACGCGTCAGCATGAACATTCTCCGCTCCTCGCTTGTAGAGGATACGGTATCTGTACTTAGCCATCCGGGCTACCCAGCGCTGTTCCAGGGCACCCAATTTCGCATTTTCCAGATGTGCCAATGGGTTGTTATCCGTGCGTATCAGCACCTCGGAACCGGCCAGGTACTCAGCGAACCGCTCCGTCATAGCCCACACCACGGCCAGCAGCTCCACCTTGAAAGAACTGTAATTGTCCGGGTTCAACTCAGAGTCATGAAGAGACCGACTCGCATAGGCGATCACTCTCTCCCGCCCATCCTGAACCTGAGACAACACAGCCCCCAATCCCTGAGAGCTGCCGTCGGTGTGTAGGATGAACGGTTGCGAAAAGTCCGCATAAGCCAACACCGGCGGCTCCATGAGAGCTGTCTTCAAGTCCCGGAACGCTGCTTCTTGTGGCTCCTGCCATTGTATCTTCTTCCCCCGTTCCTTGGGGGAGCTTCCTTTCAGCAGGACTTGTAGATTGTGAGAACGGCGAGCAAAGTTCTTCACGAAGCACCGGTAGTACCCAGCGAGGCCCAAGAACGCCCGTACATCCTTGGCGGTCTCCAGTGTGGGCCACTCCTGGATTGCGGCAATCTTCTCCTGCGATGGCCGGACTCCTTCGGCGGACACCACATGCCCCAGGTGTTGTGAAATTGGATTTTGGGCTCCCCCGGTGGCCACTGGTGGAATTGAACTGGGGTGCATCATCCCCTCTGTTCACCTGTTTCCATCAGGATGTGGGAGTCGCTATTTAACCTTGCTCCTCTGTCACTTCCATGCCGGTCAACATTGTAATCAGAAGCCTTTCTGTGCATGTTCCTGCTGCTAGACAACTCCCAGCTAAGTTGGACTTTAGTCCTCGTTTGTTTTTGCATTTTGTTCCAGTTCACAGCTGTAGTTTCGTTTCTGTGTCTGGAAAGCTCTTGTGATCTGAAATTGCCACTCTGATGTTATGAGTTAATACTAGAGTCTTAAAGTAATTTCAGGATGGTATTTTGATAGGGTTTTCAGCTGACCATGAAAGTGCCCTTTCTGTCTTCCTGCTTTCTAGTAAGCAGACCTCAATTTTGCTAAACCTATTTTCATACTACGTTTGTCATTTCTTCTAAAATCACCGCCAATATATGTGGGGGCCTCTGTCTGCCTATCGGGGAAATTTCTCTAGAGGTGAGCCAGGACTATATTTTCCTCTGCCAGGATTAGTTAGTCCTCCGGCCGGCGCTGGGCGTCTAGGGATAAAACGCAGGCTACGCTACCCGGCTACTGTTAGTTGTGCGGCAGGTTTAGTTCATGGTCAGTTTAGTTTCCATCCTTCCAAGAGCTAGTACCTATGTTTGCTGGGCTATGTTCTCTTGCCATTGAGAACCATAACAGTTTGACCGGCCCAAAAGGGTTAAATTAATTGACAGAGAAAGGAGAGAAAAGAGAAGTCTGCTGAAGATTTTTTTTTTTTTTTCCCCTTCCCTTCAGTTCTGAGTGTGCTTGTAATTGAATATCTTGCAAGTCTGCCTATATTGCAGCCTTTCTCTCTCTCTTTCTCCTTCTAATCCTGGAATGGCTCTGTGTTCACCTGTTTAAAATGGATATTCAGAGTTTAGCTGCAGGTTTGAATAATCTCACCACGAAAGTTCAAAATTTACAAGATTTTGTTGTTCATGTTCCTATATCTGAACCTAGAATTCCTTTGCCTGAATTTTTCTCGGGGAATAGATCTTGCTTTCAAAATTTTAAAAATAATTGCAAGTTGTTTTTGTCCCTGAAATCTCGCTCTGCTGGAGATCCTGCTCAGCAGGTCAGGATTGTGATTTCCTTGCTCCGGGGCGACCCTCAGGATTGGGCTTTTGCATTGGCTCCAGGGGATCCTGCGTTGCTCAATGTGGATGCGTTTTTTCTGGCCTTGGGGTTGCTTTATGAGGAACCTCAGTTAGAGCTTCAGGCGGAAAAGGCCTTGATGTCCCTATCTCAGGGGCAAGACGAAGCTGAAATATACTGCCAGAAATTCCGTAAATGGGCTGTGCTTACTCAGTGGAATGAGTGCGCCCTGGCGGCGAATTTCAGAGAGGGTCTCTCTGATGCCATTAAGGATGTTATGGTGGGGTTCCCTGTGCCTGCGGTTCTGAATGAGTCCATGACAATGGCTATCCAGATCGATAGGCGTCTGCGGGAGCGCAAACCTGTGCACCATTTGGCGGTGTCTACTGAGAAGACGCCAGAGAATATGCAATGTGATAGAATTCTGTCCAGAAGTGAACGGCAGAATTTAAGACGAAAAAATGGGCTGTGCTTCTATTGCGGTGATTCAACTCATGTTATATCAGCATGCTCTAAGCGTACTAAGAAGCTTGATAAGTCTGTTTCAATTGGCACTTTACAGTCTAAGTTTATTCTATCTGTGACCCTGATTTGTTCTTTATCATCTATTACCGCGGATGCCTATGTCGACTCTGGCGCCGCTTTGAGTCTTATGGATTGGTCCTTTGCCAAACGCTGTGGGTATGATTTGGAGCCTCTTGAAACTCCTATACCCCTGAAGGGGATTGACTCCACCCCATTGGCTAGTAATAAACCACAATACTGGACACAAGTAACTATGCGGATTAATCCGGATCATCAGGAGATTATTCGCTTTCTTGTGCTGTATAACCTACATGATGTGTTGGTGCTTGGATTGCCATGGCTGCAATCTCATAACCCAGTCCTTGACTGGAAAGCTATGTCTGTGTTAAGCTGGGGATGTAAGGGGACGCATGGGGACGTACCTGTGGTTTCCATTTCATCATCTATTCCCTCTGAGATTCCTGAATTCTTGACTGAATATCGTGACGTTTTTGAAGAACCTAAGCTTGGTTCATTACCTCCGCACCGGGAGTGCGATTGTGCCATAGATTTGATTCCGGGTAGTAAATACCCTAAGGGTCGTTTATTTAATCTGTCTGTGCCTGAACATGCTGCTATGCGAGAATATATAAAGGAGTCCTTGGAAAAGGGACATATTCGTCCTTCGTCATCTCCCTTAGGAGCCGGTTTTTTCTTTGTGGCTAAGAAAGATGGCTCTTTAAGACCGTGTATTGATTATCGGCTTTTGAATAAAATCACGGTTAAATATCAATATCCGTTGCCACTGCTGACTGATTTGTTTGCTCGCATAAAGGGGGCCAAGTGGTTCTCTAAGATAGATCTCCGTGGGGCGTATAATTTGGTGCGAATTAAGCAGGGGGATGAGTGGAAGACCGCATTTAATACGCCCGAGGGCCACTTTGAGTATTTGGTGATGCCTTTTGGTCTTTCAAATGCCCCTTCAGTCTTTCAGTCCTTTATGCATGACATTTTCCGTGATTATTTGGATAAATTTATGATTGTGTATCTGGATGATATTTTGATTTTTTCGGATGACTGGGACTCTCATGTCCAGCAGGTCAGGAGGGTTTTTCAGGTTTTGCGGTCTAATTCCTTGTGTGTGAAGGGTTCTAAGTGCGTTTTTGGGGTACAAAAGATTTCCTTTTTGGGATATATTTTTTCCCCCTCTTCCATCGAGATGGATCCTGTCAAGGTTCAGGCTATTTGTGATTGGACGCAACCCTCTTCTCTTAAGAGTCTTCAGAAATTTTTGGGCTTTGCTAACTTTTATCGTCGATTTATTGCTGGTTTTTCTGATGTTGTTAAACCATTGACTGATTTGACTAAGAAGGGTGCTGATGTTGCCGATTGGTCCCCTGCTGCTGTGGAGGCCTTTCGGGAGCTTAAGCGCCGCTTTTCTTCCGCCCCTGTGTTGCGTCAGCCTGATGTTGCTCTTCCTTTTCAGGTTGAGGTCGACGCTTCTGAAATCGGAGCTGGGGCAGTTTTGTCGCAGAGAAGTTCCGATTGTTCCGTGATGAGACCTTGTGCCTTTTTCTCGCGTAAATTTTCGCCCGCCGAGCGGAATTATGATGTTGGGAATCGGGAGCTTTTGGCCATGAAGTGGGCTTTTGAGGAGTGGCGTCATTGGCTTGAGGGGGCTAGACATCAGGTGGTGGTATTGTGTTGTGAATTTGGATTCTGGGCTCCCCCGGTGGCTACTGGTGGAATTGAACTGGTGTCTTCATCTTCTCTGTTCACCTGTTCCCATCAAGATGTGGGAGTCGTTATATAACCTTGCTGCTCTGTTAGTTGCTTGCCGGTCAACAATGTTATCAGAAGCCTCTCTGTGCTTGTTCCTGCTCCTAGACAACTACTAGATAAGTTGGACTTTTGTCCATGTTTGTTTTTGCATTTTGGTTCCAGTTCACAGCTGTAGTTTCGTTACTGTGTCTGGAAAGCTCTTGTGAACAGGAATTGCCACTCTGGTGTTATGAGTTAATGACAGAGTTTTAAAGTAATTTCTGGATGGTGTTTTTGATTAGGGTTTTCAGCTGACCATGAAAGTGTCCTTTCTGTCTTCTGCTATGTAGTAAGTGGACCTCAAATTTGCTAAACCTATTTTCATCCTACGTTTGTTATTTCATCTTAATTCACCGCCAATACATGTGGGGGGCCTCTGTCTCCTTTTGGGGTATTTCTCTAGAGGTGAGCTAGGACTAATATTTTCCTCTGCTAGCATTATTTAGTCCTCCGGCTGGTGCTGGGCATCTAGAATCAACGTAGGCATGCTACCCGGCCACTGCTAGTTGTGTGTTAGGTTTAGTTCATGGTCAGCTCAGTTCCCATCTTCCAAGAGCTAGTTCCTATATATGCTTATGCTATGATCTCTTGCCATTGAGATCATGACAGTTTGACCGGCCCACTAAAGGGTTAAAATCCTTGGCTGAGAAAGGAGAGAAATAAGTAGTCTGCTGATATTTTTTTTTTTTTTTTCTCTCCTTTGAATGGCTCTGTGTCCACCTGTTTGTAATGGATCTTCAGAGTGTAACTGCAGGTTTGAATAATCTCGCCACGAAGGTACAAAATTTGCAAGATTTTGTTTGTCATGCACCTGTATCTGAGCCGAGAATTCCTTTGCCGGAATTTTTCTCGGGGAATAGATCTGGGTTTCAGAATTTTCGAAATAATTGCAAATTATTTTTGTCCCTGAAATCTCGCTCTGCCGGAGACCCTGCACAGCAGGTCAGGATTGTGATTTCCTTGCTCCGGGGCGACCCTCAAGACTGGGCTTTTTCATTGACACCAGGGGATCCTGCGTTGCTCAATGTGGATGCGTTTTTTCTGGCCTTGGGGTTGCTTTATGACGAACCTCATTTGGAGCTTCAGGCAGAAAAAACTTTGATGTCCCTATCTCAGGGGCAAGATGAAGCGGAAATTTACTGCCAAAGATTCCGTAAATGGTCTGTGCTTACTCAGTGGAATGAGTGCGCCCTGGCGGCGACTTTCAGAGAGGGTCTCTCTGATGCCATTAAGGATGTTATGGTGGGGTTCCCTGTGCCTGCGGGTCTGAATGAGTCCATGACAATGGCTATTCAGATCGATAGGCGTTTGCGGGAGCGCAAACCAGTGCACCATCTGGCGGTGTCCACTGAGAAATCGCCAGAGAGTATGCAGTGTGATAGAATTCTGTCCCGAAGCGAGCGGCAGAATTTTAGACGGAAAAATGGGTTGTGTTTCTATTGTGGTGATTCTACTCATGTTATATCAGCATGCTCTAAGCGCACTAAAAAACTTGGTAAATCTGTTTCCATTTGCACCTTACCGTCTAAGTTTATTCTATCTGTGACCCTGATTTGCTCTTTGTCATCTATTACCACGGACGCCTATGTCGACTCTGGCGCCGCTTTGAGTCTTATGGATTGGTCCTTTGCCAATCGCTGTGGGTATGATTTAGAGCCTTTGGAGACTCCTATTCCTCTGAAGGGGATTGACTCCACCCCATTGGCTAATAATAAACCACAATACTGGACACAAGTAACTATGCGTATTAATCCGGGTCACCAGGAGATTATTCGCTTTCTGGTGCTGTATAATCTACATGATGTTTTGGTGCTGGGATTGCCTTGGCTGCAATCTCACAACCCAGTCCTCGACTGGAGAGCTATGTCTGTGTTGAGCTGGGGATGTAAGGGGGCTCATGGGGATGTACCTGTGGTTTCCATTTCATCATCTATTCCCTCTGAAATTCCTGAGTTCCTGTCTGACTATCGTGACGTCTTTGAAGAATCCAAGCTTGGTTCGTTACCTCCGCACCGAGAGTGCGATTGTGCCATAGATTTAATCCCGGGTAGTAAATACCCCAAGGGTCGTTTATTTAATCTGTCTGTGCCTGAACATGCTGCTATGCGAGAATATATAAAGGAGTCCTTGGAAAAGGGACATATTCGTCCATCGTCATCTCCCTTAGGAGCCGGTTTTTTCTTTGTGTCAAAAAAAGACGGCTCTTTGAGACCATGTATTGATTATCGGCTTTTGAATAAAATCACTGTTAAATATCAATACCCATTGCCGTTGCTGACTGATTTGTTTGCTCGCATAAAGGGGGCCAAGTGGTTCTCTAAGATTGACCTTCGTGGGGCGTATAATTTGGTGCGAATCAGGCAGGGGGATGAGTGGAAAACCGCATTTAATACGCCCGAGGGCCACTTTGAGTATTTAGTGATGCCTTTTGGTCTTTCTAATGCTCCGTCAGTTTTCCAGTCCTTTATGCATGATATTTTTTGCAATTATTTGGATAAATTTATGATTGTGTATCTGGATGATATTCTGATTTTTTCGGATGACTGGGACTCTCATGTCCAGCAAGTCAGGAGGGTTTTTCAGGTTTTGCGGTCTAATTCTTTGTGTGTGAAGGGTTCTAAGTGTGTTTTTGGGGTACAGAGGATTTCCTTTTTGGGATATATTTTTTCCCCCTCTTCCATTGAAATGGATCCTGTCAAGGTTCAAGCTATTTGTGATTGGACGCAGCCCTCTTCTCTTAAGAGTCTTCAGAAATTTTTGGGCTTTGCTAACTTTTATCGTCGATTTATTGCTGGTTTTTCGGATATTGCTAAACCATTGACCGATTTGACTAAGAAGGGTGCTGATGTTGCTGATTGGTCCCCTGATGCTGTGGAGGCCTTTCGGGAGCTTAAGCACCGTTTTTCCTCTGCCCCTGTGTTGCGTCAGCCTGATGTTGCTCTACCTTTTCAGGTTGAGGTCGACGCTTCTGAGATCGGAGCTGGGGCAGTGTTGTCGCAGAAAAGTTCTGACTGCTCCGTGATGAGGCCTTGTGCCTTCTTTTCCCGTAAATTTTCGCCCGTTGAGCGGAATTATGATGTTGGGAATCGGGAGCTTTTGGCCATGAAGTGGGCTTTTGAGGAGTGGCGCCATTGGCTTGAGGGGGCCAGACATCAGGTGGTGGTATTGACTGACCACAAAAATTTGATTTATCTTGAGACCGCCAGGCGCCTGAATCCTAGACAGGCGCGCTGGTCATTATTTTTCTCTCGGTTTAATTTTGTGGTGTCATACCTACCGGGTTCTAAGAATGTTAAGGCGGATGCCCTTTCTAGGAGTTTTGAGCCTGACTCACCTGGTAACTCTGAGCCCACAGGTATCCTTAAGGATGGAGTGGTATTGTCAGCCGTTTCTCCAGACCTGCGGCGGGCCTTGCAGGAGTTTCAGGCGGATAGACCTGATCGTTGCCCACCTGATAAACTGTTTGTTCCTGATGATTGGACCAGTAGAGTCATCTCTGAGGTTCATTCTTCTGCGTTGGCAGGTCATCCTGGCATTTTTGGTACCAGGGATTTGGTGGCAAGGTCCTTCTGGTGGCCTTCCCTGTCACGAGATGTGCGAGGCTTTGTGCAGTCTTGTGACGTTTGTGCTCGGGCCAAGCCTTGTTGTTCTCGGGCTAGTGGATTGTTGTTGCCCTTGCCTATTCCTAAGAGGCCTTGGACGCACATCTCGATGGATTTTATTTCAGATCTGCCTGTTTCTCAGAAGATGTCTGTCATCTGGGTGGTGTGTGACCGTTTCTCTAAGATGGTCCATTTGGTTCCTCTGCCCAAGTTGCCTTCTTCTTCCGAGTTGGTTCCTCTGTTTTTTCAAAATGTTGTTCGTTTGCATGGTATTCCTGAGAATATCGTTTCTGACAGAGGGACCCAATTCGTGTCTAGATTTTGGCGGGCATTCTGTGCTAGGATGGGCATAGATTTATCTTTTTCGTCCGCTTTCCATCCTCAGACGAATGGCCAGACCGAGCGGATTAATCAGACCCTGGAGACATATCTGAGGTGTTTTGTGTCTGCTGACCAGGATGATTGGGTTGCTTTTTTGCCATTGGCGGAGTTCGCTCTCAATAATCGGGCCAGCTCTGCCACTTTGGTGTCCCCGTTTTTCTGTAATTCGGGGTTTCATCCTCGATTTTCCTCTGGTCAGGTGGAATCTTCGGATTGTCCTGGAGTGGATGCTGTGGTGGAGAGATTGCATCAGATCTGGGGGCAGGTGGTGGACAATTTGAGGTTGTCCCAGGAGAAGACTCAGCTTTTTGCCAACCGCCACCGTCGTGTTGGTCCTCGGCTTTGTGTTGGGGATTTGGTGTGGTTGTCTTCTCGTTTTGTCCCTATGAGGGTCTCTTCTCCTAAGTTTAAGCCTCGGTTCATTGGCCCGTATAAGATATTGGAGATTCTTAACCCTGTTTCCTTCCGTTTGGACCTCCCTGCATCCTTTTCTATTCATAACGTTTTTCATCGGTCATTGTTGCGCAGGTATGAGGTACCGGTTGTGCCTTCCGTTGAGCCTCCTGCTCCGGTGTTGGTTGAGGGTGAGTTGGAGTACGTTGTGGAGAAAATCTTAGACTCTCGTGTTTCCAGACGGAGACTCCAGTATCTGGTCAAGTGGAAGGGATACGGCCAGGAGGATAATTCTTGGGTGAATGCATCTGATGTTCATGCCTCTGATCTGGTTCGTGCCTTTCATAGGGCCCATCCTGATCGCCCTGGTGGTTCTGGTGAGGGTTCGGTGCCCCCTCCTTGAGGGGGGGGTACTGTTGTGAATTTGGATTCTGGGCTCCCCCGGTGGCTACTGGTGGAATTGAACTGGTGTCTTCATCTTCTCTGTTCACCTGTTCCCATCAAGATGTGGGAGTCGTTATATAACCTTGCTGCTCTGTTAGTTGCTTGCCGGTCAACAATGTTATCAGAAGCCTCTCTGTGCTTGTTCCTGCTCCTAGACAACTACTAGATAAGTTGGACTTTTGTCCATGTTTGTTTTTGCATTTTGGTTCCAGTTCACAGCTGTAGTTTCGTTACTGTGTCTGGAAAGCTCTTGTGAACAGGAATTGCCACTCTGGTGTTATGAGTTAATGACAGAGTTTTAAAGTAATTTCTGGATGGTGTTTTTGATTAGGGTTTTCAGCTGACCATGAAAGTGTCCTTTCTGTCTTCTGCTATGTAGTAAGTGGACCTCAAATTTGCTAAACCTATTTTCATCCTACGTTTGTTATTTCATCTTAATTCACCGCCAATACATGTGGGGGGCCTCTGTCTCCTTTTGGGGTATTTCTCTAGAGGTGAGCTAGGACTAATATTTTCCTCTGCTAGCATTATTTAGTCCTCCGGCTGGTGCTGGGCATCTAGAATCAACGTAGGCATGCTACCCGGCCACTGCTAGTTGTGTGTTAGGTTTAGTTCATGGTCAGCTCAGTTCCCATCTTCCAAGAGCTAGTTCCTATATATGCTTATGCTATGATCTCTTGCCATTGAGATCATGACAGTATTGACTGACCACAAAAATCTAATTTATCTTGAGTCCGCCAGACGCCTGAATCCTAGACAGGCGCGCTGGTCGTTGTCTTTCTCTCGGTTTAATTTTGTGGTGTCCTACCTGCCGGGTTCTAAGAATGTTAAGGCGGATGCCCTTTCTAGGAGTTTTGAGCCTGACTCCCCTGGTAACTCTGAACCTACAGGTATCCTTAAGGATGGAGTGATATTGTCTGCCGTTTCTCCAGACCTGCGGCGGGCCTTGCAGGAGTTTCAGGCGGATAGACCTGATCGTTGCCCACCTGGTAGACTGTTTGTTCCTGATGATTGGACCAGTAAAGTCATTTCTGAGGTTCATTCTTCTGCGTTGACAGGTCATCCTGGAATCTTTGGTACCAGGGATTTGGTGGCAAGGTCCTTCTGGTGGCCTTCCCTGTCTCGAGATGTGCGAGGCTTTGTGCAGTCTTGTGACGTTTGTGCTCGGGCCAAGCCTTGTTGTTCTCGGGCTAGTGGATTGTTGTTGCCCTTGCCTATCCCGAAGAGGCCCTGGACGCACATCTCGATGGATTTTATTTCGGATCTTCCTGTTTCTCAGAAGATGTCTGTCATCTGGGTGGTGTGTGACCGTTTCTCTAAGATGGTCCATTTGGTTCCCCTGCCTAAGTTGCCTTCTTCTTACGAGTTGGTTCCTCTGTTTTTTCAAAATGTGGTCCGTTTGCATGGTATTCCGGAGAATATCGTTTCTGACAGAGGAACCCAGTTCGTGTCTAGATTTTGGCGAGCATTCTGTGCTAGGATGGGCATAGATTTGTCTTTCTCGTCTGCTTTCCATCCTCAGACTAATGGCCAGACCGAGCGGACGAATCAGACCTTGGAGACATATTTGAGGTGTTTTGTGTCTGCAGATCAGGATGATTGGGTTGCTTTTTTGCCTTTAGCGGAGTTTGCCCTCAATAATCGGGCCAGCTCTGCCACCTTGGTGTCTCCTTTTTTCTGTAATTCGGGGTTTCATCCTCGATTTTCTTCTGGTCAGGTGGAATCTTCGGATTGTCCTGGAGTGGATGCTGTGGTGGAGAGGTTGCATCAGATTTGGGGGCAGGTAGTGGACAATTTGAAGTTGTCCCAGGAGAAGACTCAGCTTTTTGCCAACCGCCGGCGTCGGGTTGGTCCTCGGCTTTGTGTTGGGGACTTGGTGTGGTTGTCTTCTTGTTTTGTCCCTATGAGGGTTTCTTCTCCTAAGTTTAAGCCTCGGTTCATCGGCCCGTACAAGATATTGGAGATTCTTAACCCTGTGTCCTTCCGTTTGGACCTCCCTGCATCTTTTTCTATTCATAATGTTTTTCATCGGTCATTGTTGCGCAGGTATGAGGTACCGGTTGTGCCTTCCGTTGAGCCTCCTGCTCCGGTGTTGGTTGAGGGCGAGTTGGAGTACGTTGTGGAAAAAATCTTGGACTCCCGTGTTTCCAGACGGAAACTCCAGTATCTGGTCAAATGGAAGGGATACGGTCAGGAGGATAATTCTTGGGTGACTGCCTCTGATGTTCATGCCTCCGATCTGGTCCGTGCCTTTCATAGGGCTCATCCTGATCGCCCTGGTGGTTCTGGTGAGGGTTCGGTGCCCCCTCCTTGAGGGGGGGGTACTGTTGTGAAATTGGATTTTGGGCTCCCCCGGTGGCCACTGGTGGAATTGAACTGGGGTGCATCATCCCCTCTGTTCACCTGTTTCCTTCAGGATGTGGGAGTCGCTATTTAACCTTGCTCCTCTGTCACTTCCATGCCGGTCAACATTGTAATCAGAAGCCTTTCTGTGCATGTTCCTGCTGCTAGACAACTCCCAGCTAAGTTGGACTTTAGTCCTCGTTTGTTTTTGCATTTTGTTCCAGTTCACAGCTGTAGTTTCGTTTCTGTGTCTGGAAAGCTCTTGTGATCTGAAATTGCCACTCTGATGTTATGAGTTAATACTAGAGTCTTAAAGTAATTTCAGGATGGTATTTTGATAGGGTTTTCAGCTGACCATGAAAGTGCCCTTTCTGTCTTCCTGCTATCTAGTAAGCAGACCTCAATTTTGCTAAACCTATTTTCATACTACGTTTGTCATTTCTTCTAAAATCACCGCCAATATATGTGGGGGCCTCTGTCTGCCTATCGGGGAAATTTCTCTAGAGGTGAGCCAGGACTATATTTTCCTCTGCCAGGATTAGTTAGTCCTCCGGCCGGCGCTGGGCGTCTAGGGATAAAACGCAGGCTACGCTACCCGGCTACTGTTAGTTGTGCGGCAGGTTTAGTTCATGGTCAGTTTAGTTTCCATCCTTCCAAGAGCTAGTACCTATGTTTGCTGGGCTATGTTCTCTTGCCATTGAGAACCATAACACCCAGGTACTCGATCTGTTCCCGGAACAAGTGACACTTCTGGGGCTTCACCTTAAGCCCGTATTTCAGCAACCGGTCTAGTACCTGCTCCAGTCGGCACAGATGTTCCTCGAATGTTGGAGCATAGATGATGATGTCATCCAGATAAATGAGAGTGGCCTCGAAGTTCAAATCCCCCAGACACCGCTCCATTAATCGTTGGAAGGTGCCTGGAGCGTTGGCCAGCCCAAACGGCATTCGATTGAACTCGAATAGTCCCATGGGAAGGATAAACGCTGTCTTAGGACGATCTGCTTCTGTTATCGGGACCTGCCAGTATCCGCTGGCTAGGTCTAAGGTGGAAAAATATTTGGCCCGACCCAGCACGGAGAGAGACTCCTCGATACGGGGAAGTGGATAAGAGTCTCGGACGGTGCATGCATTTAGCTTACGATAGTCCACACAGAACCGGAGCGTGCCGTCCTTTTTCCGCACCAGCACGATCGGGGCAGCCCACGGGCTCTGACTCTCGCGGATCACTCCCTTTTGTAGCATCTGGCCTAAAAACGTCTTTACTTCCTGGTACATCTGCGGGGGAATCTGTCTGTACCGCTCCCTGATGGGCACTGTATCTCCGGTCGGAATTCCATGTTCGATGGCCGTGGTACAGCCAAAATCATCTTCATGTTGTGCGAACACTTTAGCATAATGTCCAAGGAGTCGCTGCACTTGTGAGATCTGTGATGGATCCAGGCCCGACAATTCCGTCCGCATGTGCTCCAGAATAGTTTGACCCTTTCGAAACGCTATTGGCTCAGGATCCTGCGTAGACCGGACACTGACCATCCAGGGATCAGGGGAATCCACCGTTAACTGCAAAGTATCTGGAGGGGGCATCACTTCTAAAGGTCGTAACACTTTGGCCATCTCACTTCGGACCCGTAGCACGACATCGTGTTCGTCCACATTCACACATCGCACTGGTACAGCCCCATTTTTAACAGTAGCCAGGAATCGGGCCACCAGCAGTCCTGTGGGCAAAGGGGATGTAAAGGTGGGCTCAATCTGTACTTGTACTCCTTCTAGAGGGATGCGAGCTCGTATGGGCAGGGATATAACAGTCTGTCCTGGGGGGAACGTCACCTTTGCTGTCGGGGAAGTAATTACTCTCCCTAGTATGTCTCCCTCCTGACAGGTCTCTTGTACCCGGACTTCCCTCACTAACTGTCTGAACACGGAGCCCTGAGGTGTACTGGTCCCCCACTGATTGAGTGTCTCTTGCGTAGTCTCCCCTAACAGAAAACTGCCAAAATCTTTCAATACGTTCATCCCCAAGGTCACAGTATGTTGTGGGCCGGGATCTCCCCGTGTTAACACAACCCCCCGGCGGCCCAGGTCCTTCCCACATAAAGATATTTGCATCCAGGTGACCCCTTCTACTAGGATGGGCAGCTGATTGGCGGCCTGTAACCGAATTACGGGACCCCATTGGGGTCTGACTGTCAAAGGAAAGTGTTTTCTAAAATAAGCCTCGGGCATAGTCGTGACTTGAGACCCGGTGTCCACCAGACAACGGACAGCCCGCCCTTCAAACTCTGCCCAAACCAGGGGGCAGCTGGCAACCAAATTTCCGGGACTTTCACCACCCATCCGCGGGGACTCTGGCTCCGAGCGTCGTCCCCTTAGCTCGGAGCCCTCTAGTTTAACGCCTGACGGGACGAGGCCCTCCCTCTCTGGGGGTACTCCCGTGCGAAATGTCCTGCCTCCCCGCAACCATAGCAAGCACCGGGGACCGGATAATATCCTGGACGAGCGCCACGAGCTGGACTCCCAGACCCTTGCCCCCGGGGTAGCTCCCTTGGGCTTCGCGCATTCTTTTTAACTTCAGCCAGTTCGTCTCTGATTTGTTTGAGCTCCTGCCGCATCTCCTGAACCCACGACGGCTCACCCCCTCCTGGTGCAGCGGTCTGGATAACCCGAGTCTCTCCTGTCAGGACCGTCACCCCCCTCTCTTGCTCCCGGGTGCGGGCCTCATTGCCTATGTCGGAGAAAGTCAGGCGCGGGTCGACCCGCACTCGTTCACGTAGAGCCTGTTTGGTCAACTCATCTCGCAGTCCCGTCACCAGTTGGTCGCGCAGGGTCACGTCAACATGTCCCATCCCCATACCATCTTTCCGCACGATTGCAATGTTTAGCTCTTGCAGAGCATTCATGTACTGAGTGACAGTCTCGCCTTCTTTTTGTCGCCGTCCAAACAACCGGGCCCGCAGCTCTCCCACGTCGGTGGGATCCCCGTGCGTCCCCTCTAACACATTTAACACCCCGGTAAAAGTATTCCGCTCTGTGGGGGGTCTCAACATCACTGAATCTCGGGCCTCTCCGTCTAAGGCCATAATGGCCACCTCTGCTTCCAGGGCCGGGGTCATAGGATGCATCCTCAGCAGCCCCCGCATCCTTTCAGTCCAACTCCACAACAACATGTTGCTCCCATTAAACTTGGGCAGGTTATTCAACATGGCCCCCAATGAGAGAGACGCTCTCGGCCCAGCCCCATCCTCCGTATCTTCTGGCTCCCTCTTTGGATCCTGCATCCTGCCGACTACGCCAAATGTAGAGACCGCAGATAAAGAAGGATGCAGGGACAAATGGGAGCCAGAAAGCAAACAGCGTTTTTAACTTTTCTTTTAACTTCCAACCAAAAAGATAACAACAGTTTTCCACGCAGGGAACTTAAGTACAAGTCTACAATATCACAGTAAATCCTATCTACTATATAGGAGGCCTGAACTATACCCGAAGAACGCGGCAGCGCCTTACTAGTACCTCCCCTACTAAGGTAAAGTCAACAACGTTCACTTATCAGTGCTGTTTCAGCGATGTAGTCCCGGTGGTGAGGCTCCGTCAGCGACGTAGTCCTATTGGTGAGGGAAGGCGGTGTCCTCCGACGTCGAGCCCAGGTGTAGATTCGAGTCCAGAATGTCTTTTGCGGTGCTGCGTTACCTCCCGCAGGCGGACGTTGATCCGGGGTAACAGTTTCCACATCCAGAGAGGAGTCTTTTTGAGGAGAATTAGCAGAATTATCAGTATCAGTCACAGCTAAGAAAAACCCAGGAGGGCCCGGAGCACTCGGTGGCAAGATGCTCCCGGGGAGCGCGGTAATACTGTCCCTGAGCTGATCAGCACTACCCCTCTGCCTGGGGGGTCGCTGACGACGAATGCGCCTCTTTTTGGGGGCTCTGGTAATTGCCCGCAGTGTCTGTTGCACGTTTTCCCCCTGCTTCCAGCGAGTCTCACTGCGGCCTGCACACACACAACAACTGCGCTGCAGTTTCCTCTCCTCAGAGATTTCCCGCGCTTCTCTGCCCCTGCTTTCGCGCGTTTTGCTTTTTATCCTCTCCTCTCTCTGCGTCACTCTGCCTCCTGTCACATGAGCCTGGCTTCCCATGCGCCCCTCAAATCCGTCCCCCGGAACCCCGACTCCCGGCAACAATGGTTCCACCCGTCTGCACAGCTCACCAGGTCCCTGTCCCCTACACAATCATCAGGAACAAACAGTCTACCAGGTGGACAGCGATCAGGTCTATCCGCCTGAAACTCTTGCAAAGCACGTCGCAGATCTGGGGAAATAGCGGATAATATCACCCCATCCTTAAGGATACCTGTAGGTTCCGAATCACCAGGGGAATCAGGCTCAAAACTCCTAGAAAGGGCATCTGCCTTCACATTCTTAGAACCTGGTAGATATGAGACCACAAAATTAAACCGAGAGAAAAACAACGACCAGCGCGCCTGTCTAGGATTCAGGCGCCTGGCAGACTCAAGATAAATCAGATTCTTGTGATCAGTCAAAACCACCACCTGATGTTTAGCACCCTCAAGCCAATGACGCCACTCCTCAAATGCCCACTTCATGGCCAAAAGCTCCCGATTACCGACATCATAATTTCTTTCGGCGGCAGAAAATTTTCGAGAAAAGAACGCACAAGGTCTCATCACTGAGCAATCGGAACTTTTCTGCGACAAAACCGCCCCCGCTCCGATCTCGGAAGCATCGACCTCAACCTGAAAGGGAAGAGAGACATCAGGCTGGCGCAACACAGGGGCAGACGAAAAGCGGCGCTTAAGTTCCCGAAAGGCCTCCACAGCGGCAGAGGACCAATTGGCAACATCAGCACCCTTCTTAGTCAAATCCGTAAGAGGCTTAGCAACACCAGAAAAACCAGTTATAAATCGACGATAAAAATTAGCAAAGCCCAAGAACTTCTGAAGACCCTTTAGAGAAGTAGGCTGCGTCCAGTCACAAATAGCCCGAACCTTGACAGGGTCCATCTCAACAGAAGAAGGGGAAAAAATGTACCCCAAAAAGGAAATCTTTTGAACCCCAAAAACACACTTAGAACCCTTTACACACAGAGAATTCTCCCGCAAGACCTGAAAAACCCTCCTGACCTGCTGAACATGAGACTCCCAGTCCTCAGAAAAAATCAAAATATCGTCCAAATACACAATCATAAATTTATCCAGATATTCACGGAAAATATCATGCATAAAGGACTGAAAAACTGAAGGTGTATTAGAAAGGCCGAAAGGCATTACTAAATACTCAAAGTGGCCCTCAGGCGTATTAAATGCGGTTTTCCACTCATCCCCTTGCTTAATTCGCACCAAATTATACGCCCCACGGAGATCAATCTTGGAGAACCACTTAGCCCCCCTTATGCGAGCAAACAAATCAGTAAGCAGCGGCAACGGATACTGATATTTGACAGTAATTTTATTCAGGCGTCGATAATCAATACAAGGCCTCAGCGAGCCATCCTTTTTAGAGACAAAGAAAAACCCAGCTCCTAAAGGTGATGAAGAAGGACGAATATGTCCCTTTTCCAGGGACTCCTTAACATACTCTCGCATGGCAGCATACTCAGGTACAGATAGGTTAAACAAACGACCCTTTGGAAATTTACTGCCTGGAATCAGATCTATGGCGCAATCACACTCTCTGTGGGGAGGGAGAGAACCAATTTTAGGCTCTTCAAAAATATCCCCAAAATCCGACAAAAATGCCGGAACCTCAGAGGGAATAGATGACGAGATAGAAACCAAAGGTATGTCCCCATGAGCCCCCCGACACCCCCAGCTTAACACAGACATAGTTTTCCAGTCCAGTACTGGGTTATGAGATTGCAACCATGGTAATCCAAGCACTAACACATCATGTAAATTATGCAACACGAGGAAGCAAATCATCTCCTGATGGTCTGGAGTCATACGCATAGTCACTTGCGTCCAGAACTGTGGTCTATTACAAGCCAGAGGTGTAGAATCAATACCCTTCAGAGGTATAGGCACTTCCAGAGGCTCCAAATCAAACCCACAGCGCCTGGCGAAGGACCAATCCATGAGACTCAGAGCGGCGCCAGAGTCCACATAGGCATCCACGGTAATAACTGATAGTGAACAAATCAGAGTCACAGACAGAAGAAATTTAGACTGTAAAGTGCCAATAGAAACAGACTTGTCAACCTTCCTAGTACGTTTAGAGCATGCTGATATAACATGCGCGGAATCACCACAGTAGAAGCACAAGCCATTTTTGCGCCTATAATTCTGCCGCTCGCTTCTTGACAGAATTCTGTCACATTGCATTTTCTCTGGCGTCCCTTCAGAAGATACCGCCAAATGGTGCACGGGTTTGCGCTCCCGCAAACGCCGATCAATCTGAATCGCCATTGTGATGGACTCATTCAGACCTGTGGGCGTAGGAAACCCCACCATGACATCCTTAACGGCATCAGAAAGGCCTTCTCTGAAAATTGCCGCTAGGGCACACTCATTCCACTGAGTAAGCACAGACCATTTACAAAATTTTTGGCAGTATATCTCAGCTTCATCTTGCCCCTGAGACAGGGCTATTAAAGCTTTTTCAGCTTGAATCTCCAAATTAGGTTCCTCATACAGCAACCCTAAAGCCAGAAAAAACGCATCCACATTGAGCAACGCAGGATCCCCTGGTGTCAATGAAAATGCCCAATTTTGAGGGTCACCTCGCAGCAAAGAAATCACAATCTTAACCTGCTGAACAGGATCTCCAGAGGAGTGAGGTCTGAGAGAAAGGAATAATTTACAATTACATTTGAAATTCAGAAACCGAGATCTATCTCCGGAAAATACCTCTGGTGTAGGAATCTTAGGTTCAGAAATAGGAGTACATATAACATAATCTTGTAAATTCTGAACCTTCGTAGCAAGATTATTTAAACCTGCAGCCAAACTCTGAGAGTCCATCCTTACACCGGAGAGATCAGAGCCATTCAAGGATTAGAAGGAGAGAAAGGCAAGGCTGTAAATAGAGCAGAAATACAACTGAGCCAACTAAGTAGCAAACATGTGAGGAAAAAAAAAAAAAAAAATCTACAGACTTCTTTTACTCTCCTTTCTTCTGCCAATTGCTTTAACAGTGGCCGGTCATACTGTCATGATTCCCCAATGGCATGGGAACATCAGAAACACAAAATAACAGACTAGCCCTCGGGTGATGGAAACTCAAGCTGACCGTGACCTAAATCTACCACACAACTAACAGTAGCCAGGAAGCATTCCTACGGCTGCCTAGATGCCATGCGCCAGCCGGAGAACTAACTACGCCTGGAAGAGGAAGGAATAGACCTGGCTTACCTCTAGTGAAATTCCCCAAAGATGATAGTAGCCCCCACATATATTAACGGTGAGTTCAGAGGAAAAGACATACACAGTATGAAGGTAGATTTAGCAAAGCGAGGTCCACTTACTAGATAGAGGAAGGATACAAAAGAGGACTTCACGGTCAGCTGAAAAACCCTTTCAAAAACCCATCCTGAAATTACTTTAAGACTCCTGTGTCAACTCATGACACAGGAGTGGCAATTTCAGTCCACAAGAGCTTCCAGTAACAGGAACTGACAAACTGTAAACTGGACAAAAAATACAAAACAAAAAGGACAAAAGTCCACTTAGCTGATCAGCAGACTGGTAGCAGGAACATGCAACTGAAAGACTCAGGTTACAATGATGACCGGCAAGGAAGTGACTGGAGAGCAAGGCTAAATAGGGAACTCCCAAAACAGATGGAAGCAGGTGAGCTGAGGCAGAAAAGAACACACAAGTCTCCAGTACCACCAGCCACCACTAGGGGAGCCCAAAAAGCGGATCACAACAGTTGAGGTTCAGGATCGCGGTCAGCTCAGGTTCCATCACCCTAGAGCTCGTCCTGTTTTTGCCTGTGTTATGTGTTTAATTCCCTGCCATTGGGAACATGACAGTATAGCCGGCCCACAAAGTGTTAATTGTTTGGGCTGAAGCAGGAGAAAAAGAAGTGTTTAAGGGAAATTTTTTTTTTTTCCCCTCAGAGTTTTGCTGCCTAGCCCTTAATTGCTGTCTAGCTGCTTCTTACCTCCTCTTAACCCTTGAATGGCTCTGACCTTAGCTGTTTAACATGGATGTCCAGAGTTTGGCTTCCAGCCTGAATAATCTTGCTGCAAAAGTTCAAAACATACAGGATTTTGTTGTTCACACTCCTATGTCTGAACCTAGAATTCCTATTCCAGAGTTTTTTTCTGGAGATAGATCTACCTTCCTGAATTTCAGGAACAATTGCAAATTGTTTCTTTCTTTGAAATCTCGTTCCTCTGGAGACCCTGCTCAGCAGGTCAAGATTGTAATATCTTTCCTGCGGGGCGACCCTCAGAATTGGGCATTTGCATTGGCACCAGGGGATCCTGCATTGCTCAGTGTGGATGCATTTTTTCTGGCACTGGGATTGCTCTATGAGGAACCTAACCTGGAGATTCAGGCTGAAAAGGCTTTATTAGCCCTCTCTCAGGGGCATGATGAAGCGGAAGTATATTGTCAAAAATTTCGGAAATGGTCGGTGCTTACTCAGTGGAATGAGTGCGCCCTGGCTGCAAACTTCAGAGATGGTCTTTCTGAGGCCATTAAGGATATTATGGTGGGGTTCCCTGCGCCTACAGGTCTGAATGAGTCTATGGCTATGGCCATTCAGATTGATCGGCGTTTACGGGAGCGCAAACCTGTGCACCAGTTGGCGGTGTCTTCTGAACAGGCACCTGAGACTATGCAATGTGATAGAATTCAGTCCAGAAGTGAACGGCAAAATTATAGGCGGAAAAATGGATTGTGTTTTTATTGTGGTGATTCAGCTCATGTTATATCAGCATGCTCTAAACGCACAAAAAAGGTTGATAAATCTTTTGCCATTAGTACTCTGCAGTCTAAGTTCATTTTGTCTGTAACTCTGATTTGTTCACTGTCATCCATTTCCGTCGATGCCTATGTGGATTCGGGCGCTGCCCTGAGTCTTATGGATTGGTCATTTGCCAAACGCTGCGTTTTTAGTCTGGAGCCTCTGGAAGTTCCTATTCCTTTGAAGGGAATTGACTCTACACCATTGGCTATGAATAAACCGCAGTACTGGACACAAGTGACCATGCGCATGACTCCCGTTCATCAGGAGGTGATTCGCTTCCTTGTACTGTATAATTTACATGATGTACTAGTGCTTGGTCTGCCATGGTTACAAACTCATAATCCAGTCCTGGATTGGAAAACAATGTCTGTGTTAAGCTGGGGATGTCAGGGGGTTCATGATGATGCACCTCTGATTTCAATCGCTTCATCTACTCCTTCTGAGGTCCCTGCGTTTTTGTCTGACTATCGGGATGTTTTTGAGGAGCCTAAGCTCAATTCGCTCCCTCCTCATAGGGATTGTGACTGTGCTATAGAATTAATTCCTGGCAGTAAGTTCCCTAAGGGTCGTTTATTTAATCTGTCAGTGCCAGAGCATACTGCTATGCGGAATTATATTAAGGAATCCTTGGAAAAGGGACATATTCGTCCATCTTCGTCCCCTCTGGGAGCAGGGTTTTTTTTCGTGGCAAAAAAAGATGGTTCCCTGAGGCCTTGTATAGATTATCGCCTTCTGAATAAGATTACAGTCAAATATCAGTATCCATTGCCATTATTGACTGATTTGTTTGCTCGCATTAAGGGGGCTAGGTGGTTCACTAAGATAGATCTTCGCGGTGCGTATAATCTTGTGCGGATAAAGCAGGGTGATGAGTGGAAAACCGCATTTAATACGCCTGAGGGCCATTTTGAGTATTTGGTAATGCCTTTTGGACTTTCTAATGCTCCTTCAGTCTTTCAGTCCTTTATGCACAATATTTTCCGTGAATATCTGGATAAGTTTATGATTGTGTATTTGGATGATATTTTGGTGTTTTCTGATGACTGGGAGTCTCATGTTCTACAGGTCAGGAAGGTGTTTCAAGTCCTGCGGGCCAATTCTCTGTTTGTGAAGGGCTCAAAATGTCTCTTCGGAGTCCAGAAGATTTCTTTTTTGGGGTACATTTTTTCTCCTTCTACTATTGAGATGGATCCCGTCAAGGTTCAGGCGATTTGTGACTGGACACAACCTACATCTGTTAAGAGTCTTCAGAAGTTCTTGGGTTTTGCTAATTTTTATCGTCGGTTCATTACTAATTTTTCCAGTGTTGTTAAACCTTTGACTGATTTGACTAAAAAGGGTGCTGATGTTGCTAATTGGTCTCCTACGGCTGTGGAGGCCTTTCAGGAACTTAAGCGCCGGTTTTCTTCTGCTCCTGTGTTATGTCAACCAGATGTTTCACTTCCTTTTCAGGTTGAGGTTGATGCTTCCGAGATTGGAGCGGGGGCGGTTTTGTCACAGAGAAGTTCCGATGGCTCGGTGATGAAGCCATGTGCGTTCTTTTCTAGAAAATTCTCGCCCGCCGAGCGCAATTATGATGTGGGTAATCGGGAGCTTTTGGCCATGAAGTGGGCATTTGAGGAGTGGCGTCATTGGCTTGAGGGTGCTAGACATCGTGTGGTGGTCTTGACTGATCACAAAAATCTGATTTACCTTGAGTCTGCCAGGCGTCTGAATCCTAGACAGGCTCGTTGGTCGTTGTTTTTTTCTCGTTTCAATTTTGTGGTTTCATACCTGCCAGGTTCAAAGAATGTGAAGGCAGATGCTCTTTCCAGGAGTTTTGTGCCTGACTCTCCTGGAGACTCTGGGCCTACTGGTATCCTTAGGGATGGGGTAATATTGTCCGCCTTCTCCCCAGACTTGCGACGTGCATTGCAGGAGTTTCAGGCGGATAAACCTGATCGTTGTCCACCAGAAAGACTGTTTGTTCCGGATGATTGGACCAGTAGAGTCATCTCCGAGGTCCATTCTTCTGTGTTGGCTGGTCATCCTGGAATATTTGGTACTAGAGACTTGGTGGCCAGGTCTTTTTGGTGGCCTTCCTTGTCAAGGGATGTGCGCACCTTTGTGCAGTCTTGTGAAGTGTGTGCTCGGGCTAAGCCTTGCTGTTCTCGGGCCAGTGGGTTGTTGTTATCCTTGCCTATCCCGAAGAGGCCTTGGACGCACATTTCCATGGATTTTATTTCAGATCTCCCTGTCTCACAGAAAATGTCCGTTATCTGGGTTGTGTGTGACCGCTTTTCTAAGATGGTTCATTTGGTACCCTTGCCTAAGTTGCCTTCCTCCTCTGAGTTGGTCCCTTTATTTTTTCAGAACGTGGTTCGTTTGCATGGGATTCCGGAGAATATCGTTTCTGACAGGGGATCCCAGTTTGTGTCTAGATTTTGGCGGACGTTTTGTGCTAAGATGGGCATTGATTTGTCTTTCTCGTCTGCATTCCATCCTCAGACGAATGGCCAGACGGAGCGAACTAATCAGACCTTGGAAACTTATTTAAGGTGTTTTGTTTCTGCTGATCAAGATGACTGGGTTGCCTTTTTGCCACTGGCCGAATTTGCCCTTAATAATCGGGCTAGTTCTGCTACTTTGGTTTCTCCTTTCTTTTGTAATTCGGGGTTTCATCCTCGTTTTTCCTCTGGTCAGGTGGAGCCTTCGGATTGTCCTGGAGTGGACGTGGTGGTGGACAGGCTACATCAGATTTGGAATCAGGTGGTGGACAATTTGAAGTTGTCTCAGGAGAAGACTCAGCAGTTTGCTAATCGCCGTCGCCGCGTGGGTCCCCGACTTCTTGTTGGGGACTTGGTGTGGTTGTCTTCTCGTTTTGTCCCTATGAAGGTCTCTTCTCCTAAGTTCAAGCCTCGGTTCATCGGTCCTTATAAGATCTTGGAGATTCTTAACCCTGTATCTTTTCGTTTGGATCTCCCAGCATCGTTTGCTATTCATAATGTGTTCCATCGGTCGTTATTGCGGAGGTATGAGGTGCCCGTTGTTCCTTCGGTTGAGCCTCCTGCTCCGGTGCTGGTGGAGGGAGAATTGGAGTATGTTGTTGAGAAGATCTTGGATTCTCGTGTTTCCAGACGTAAACTCCAGTATTTGGTTAAGTGGAAGGGTTATGGTCAGGAGGATAATTCCTGGGTGGTCGCCTCTGATGTTCATGCGACTGATTTGGTCCGCGCCTTCCATAGAGCTCATCCTGATCGCCCTGGGGGTTCTCGTGAGGGTTCGGTGACCCCTCCTCAAGGGGGGGGTACTGTTGTGGATTCTGTTTTTGGGCTCCCTCTGGTGGTTACAACTGGTACTGGGTGACTTTGGTGGGTTGCGGTCTCTGGTTTCCACCTGTCCATCAGAGGCTGGGTGTTTCCTATTTAACCTGGCTTTCCTGTCATTCCCTTGCCGGCTATCAATGTATCAGTGTGTCTCTGTTACCTTTGCTACCTGCTCCTGGGCCTTCAAGACAAGCTAAGTCTGGATTTCCCTGTTTCATGTTTGCTTTCATGTTTTTAGTCCAGCTTGCAGATATGTAATTCTCTGCTGCTGGTTGCTCTAGTGGGCTGAAATTACCACTCATGTACCATGAGTTGGCACATGAGTTCAAGTAATTTCAGGATGGTATTTTGAAGGGTTTTAAGCTGACCGCGCAGTTCACCTTTTGTATCCTCTGCTATCTAGCTTAAGCGGGCCTCATTTTGCTGAATCTGTTTTCATAACTACGTTTGTGCCTTCCTCTCATTTCACCGTCATTATATGTGGGGGGCTGCTATTTCTGTGGGAATATTTCTCTGGAGGCAAGATAGGTCTGTGATTCTTCTGATAGGGGTAGCTAGATCTCCGGCTGGCGCGAGACGTCTAGAGTCCCCCCAGGAACGTTCCCCGGCTGCTGTTAGTTGAGTGTTGAGGTTCAGGATCGCGGTCAGCTCAGGTTCCATCACCCTAGAGCTTGTCCTGTTTTTGCCCGTGTTATGTGTTTAATTCCCTGCCATTGGGAACATGACAGGGAACCATTCCAATTCATCAGGTCACAATGCACAGCCTCTCATAGCTGGATCCCCGGGCAAAGACACCCTCCTTATTGGGCTTCAAGTTCTTATACCCACTGTTCATGACCTCACTGAGTGGGCGGAGCTATGGAATGCACGCCCCTTGTCCAACAGTTACTAAAAACTCATAACCGTCATAACTCGGGCCGCGAGGCCCATAGAGTGGTGGCAGAAAGATTGTTTTTATGAGTATGAAATTGGCATTCTTTTAAGTTTAAACATGGTGGCTGTATTAAGTAGAAATCCATTTCTCGGATTCTGCAGTTGCCAGAGCTTAAAAAACTCTCTTGTGGATGGTTCTACCGATGCACATGCCAAAAATGTATTTGTATTTCAGTTTAAAGGAACAAAGAGATCTGAAGCCATGTGCTCCTACTTTTTACTTTCAGTTTCCCAGCTGAATGCAGGAGGGAGGGATGAGAATAATCACACACATATTCCCAAGGGAGGGGGGAAAGAGGGAGATAGAATTACATAGAGAAAGAGGGCTGCAGCTTGTGCAGGGGGTGAACTGTAAGGGGGATTGTTGCTGCAGCATGTGTTACACAAACCTAATGGGGGAAGGGAAGCGTGTGTGTCCCAGTAAATGCAAGGGAAAGTTGACGAAGTGTACTTAGGATATGAGCATGTTCATATTGTCGTGACATGTGTCAAAAAGTTAATTTATTTCAGTTCTTCAATACAAAAAGTGAAACTCATATATTACTTTACATAGTCATTACAAACAGAGTCATGTACTTCAAGTGTTTATTTCTGTTAATGTTGATGATTATGGCTACAGCCAATGAAAACCCAAAAGTCATTATCACAGTGAATTAGAATATTTTATAACACCAGCTTGAAAAATTATTTTAAAATCCGAAATGTTGGCCTACTGAAATGTATGTTCAGTAAATGTTCTCAATACTTGGTCGGGGCTCTTTTTGCATCAATTACTGCATCAATTCGGCATGGCATGGAGGCGATCAGCCTGTGGCACTGCTGAGGTGTTATGGAAGCCCAGGTTGCTTTGATAGCAGCCTTCAGCTCATCTGCATTGCAGTGTCTCTCATCTTCCTCTTGACAAAAACCCCATAGATTCTCAATGGAGTTAAGGTCAGGCGAGTTTGTCATGAGTGGCTTGACAGAAGAAATGCAACACTTGTAGCCCATGTCCTGGATACATCTGTGTGTGGTGGCTCTTGAAGCAATGACTCCAGTAGCAGTCCACTCCTTGAGAATCTCCCCCAAATTTTTGAATGGCCTTTTCTTAACAATCCTTTCAAGGATGCAGTTATCCCGGTTGCTTATGCACCTTTTTCTACCACACTTTTTCCTTCCACTAAACTTTCCAGTAATATGCTTGGATACAGCACTCTGTGAACAGCCAGCTTCTTAATTACCTTTTGTGGCTTACCCACCTTGTGGAGTGTGTCAATGACTTCCTTCTAAACATCTGTCAAGTCAGCAGTCTTCCCCATGATTGTGGAGCCTACTGAAATAGACTAAGGGACCTTTTGAAAAGCATAGGAAGCCTTTGCAGGTGTTTTTGTTAATTATTCTAATTTACTGAGATAATGACTTTTGGATTTTTGTTTGCTGTAAGAAATTTTAGAGCACTTCATTCTTCCCTCTGCCAACAAGATTTTTGGAGATGGAAATTTCATTCTTCAGCAGGACTTGGCACCTGTCCACACTGCCAAAAGTACCAATACCTGGTTTAAAAACAAAACAACAGTATCACTGTGCTTGATTGGCCAGCAAACTCGCCTGACCTTAACCTCATAGAGAATCTATGGGGTATTGTCAAGAGAAAGATGACAGACCCCAGACCCAACAATGCAAACATGCTGAAGGCTGCCATCAAAGCAACCTGGGCTTCCATAACACCTCAGCAGTGTTGCAGGCTGATCGCCTCCATGCCACGCCGCATTGATGCAGTAATTGATGCAAAAGGAGCCACGACCAAGTATTGAGTTCATCTACTGAATATACATTTCAGTAGGCCAACAATTCGGTTTTTAAAATCATTTTTACGGAGATAATGACTTTTGGGTTTTCATTGGGTGGAAGCCATAATCCTCGTTCACATAAATAAACACTTGAAATAGATCACTCTGTTTGTAATGACTCTATATATGAGTTTCACTTTTTGTATTGAAGAACTGAAATAAATTATCTTTTTGATGATATTCTAATTTTGTGAGAAGCGCCTATGTGACACTGTGTAGCCCAAACTTGAGTGGTATATAATTTATATATAAACCCTTCAGTTACTACTGTGTGAATGATAACAGGGGACTAGGATGCCATTTTCCACCAATAACATTGACCTTGAGGGACCACTATTCTACATTATTCAAATATTACATTACCCTAAACGACAAATGTACCTTTGCTTCTATATCTAATAATAAACTGGGCAGCATGGTGGCTCAGTGGTTAGTACTGCAGCCTTGCAGCGCTGGAGTCCCGGGTTCAAATTCCACCAAGGACAACATCTGAAAGGAGTTTGTATGTTCTCCCTGTGTTTGCGTGGGTTTCCTCCAGGTACTCCGGTTTCCTCCCACAGTCCAAAGACATACTGATAGGGAATTAGATTGTGAGCCTCATCAGGGACAGCAATGATAATGTGTGCAAACTGTAAAGCGTTGCAGAATATGTTAGCGCTATATAAAGATTATTATTATGTACTGCCTTTGTACACAGTGAATCAAGTACAATGTGCCAACTACTGTTCAGATAGGGATGTGGGGGACTCACTGCAACACAGTGGCCCACCAGGAGCTTCATCTGTCCCCCTTTGTGCCAGTCCAAGCCTGAGTGAGAATAATAGGCCAGTAAAGGAAAACACAAGTACCGGTAATTTTTTCTACATTGCTGGTTAATTTGGTTTCGGTAACTATATTATCATTATTATTATTCTATGCACATTTTTGTGCAGTAGTGCTTAGGGTACTGTCACACATTGAAATTTCGATCGCTACGACGGTACGATTCGTGACGTTCTAGCGATATCGTTACGATATCGCTGTGTCTGACACGCAGCAGCGATCAGACACCCTGCTGAGAATCGTACGTCGTAGCAGATCGTTTGGAACTTTCTTTCGTCGCTTGATCACCCGCTGACATCGCTGGATCGTTGTGTGTGACAGCGATCCAGCGATGTGTTCGCTGGTAACCAGGGTAAACATCGGGTAACTAAGCGCAGGGCCGCGCTTAGTAACCCGATGTTTACTGTGGTTACCAGCGTAAACGTAAAAAAAACAAACAGTACATACTCACATGCCGGTGTCTGTCCCTCGGCGAAAGCTTCTCTGCACTGTGTAAGCACCAGAGCCGGAAAGCGAGCACAGCGGTGACGTCACCGCTGTGCTTTCCGGCCGCTGTGCTTACACAGTGCAGAGAAGCACAGCGCCGAGGGACAGACACCGGCATGTAAGTATGTACTGTTTGTTTTTTTTACGTTTACGCTGGTAACCAGGGTAAACATCGGGTTACTAAGCGCGGCCCTGCGCTTAGCAACCCGATGTTTACCCTGGTTACCCGGGGACTTCGGCATCGCTCCAGAGCCGTGATTGCAACGTGTGACAGCAGTCTACGACGCTGGAGCGATAATAGTACGACGCTGCGACGTCACGAATCGTGCCGTCGTAGCGATCGAAATTTCAATGTGTGACAGTACCCTTAGTTCATTATTGAAGTATTTATGGCATTTTTTATGTTTAGGAGATTTACTGTAATGGCTGAAAGTACAAGTGGTTCCAGGGGGTAACACCAATACATGTAGAGGTGTAAAACACCATGGGAAGAATGGAGGTGGAAAAGGTGTTAATCAGCCATTTTATCAGCACTCTGCAGAGCTCAGTGGTTAAAGGTTATTGTGTCATAAATCGTTTTATGAGGCTGAAGTCACAGTCATTAAAATGTATCAGACAACACTGTCTCCGCTGCTTCTGAACTAATTCTGCTATTTTCTTTCTGTTTTCAGGGGAATAATATCTGTAAGGCCACGGCTTTCACAATCATAAACAGCATGTCTGACTGTAATAACCAGAGACACTAACTTTATTGTGTATTGGTCCCATTAATCTCTTGTGGTGGCTGTCAGAGTCTGTTCTGAAATAATGTAATATAAAACTGAAACCTAAAATGACTTCTGACCCCCTGACAAATACACTGTTCTGTGGTTTAAATTTTCCATTATCTGCTGACTATGTGCTCTACATTTAGTGCTGCTTTTTACGCCAGTATCAGGTCTCTTTATTACTTCGTTATATTCAGGTAAACCTGTAAGAAAAGGGTTAAAGCTACTGTAAATTGATAACAACAGAAACATGTTATATAAATAGGTAAAAGAGGATTTGGGGGTATTGAAAAAGAAGAAATTAGGATGAAAAACATTTGTCTAAGGGCAGGTGCAGAAAAGCGTATTTTTGGTCTGAATGCGATCCAACAAACTATGAAATCGCACCTGGACCAACGTTATGCTATAGGTACGTGCACATGTCCATCTTTTTCGCATCATAAAGTACATGAGTTTCTTCTGATAGTCAGATCGCACTCAGCCAGTCAAGTCAGTGAGAGCGAAGAAAACATTGGGCTGCACTCGGATGACATCTGAATACAGTCCAATTTTCACGAACTGACAGAATGGAGAAGATGGAGACTTTTTTCTTAATTTTAGTCTCATCTAAGAGAATCGGATCACACTATACTGAGTTTGACCATAGTGTGATTTGCATAATCGGCTCGATTCTCTCGAATGAGAGAATCTACGGTCGTCTTTAACTGCTCGTCAATTTGTTCATCTATCTCCCTCATCCTACTGTTCAGCGCTATGATTAGGCCTCAATCACAATTTTTCCATAATATGATATGGATGTGTTGACCAAATCCTCTCACTGTGGAGGAAACGTCACTTTCTTTAAATGTACTTTTTTTCACACAGACAGTATTTACCAGTGTGGATTTTCAGGAAATGTGATCCTTGTCACCCCTGCAAATTTTTATCAGATTATTTTGCTGATTTCAACTTATGCATTGCAAAGGATGAAGTATGTGGCAAGAATTCACGACATACTGTGAATGCTCAATTGCCGCTAAAGGAAAAAAATGTGTAAATGTAAGGCCGGCGTCACACTTAGCATAGGGAAATACAGTCCGTTTTTTACAGCAGTAATATGCAGAAAAGCTCCTGAACATTGATCCGTATTCAATGCGAGGGTGCAATTTTTTCTCCAAAAATTATCTGTGTGTCATCCGTATGGCATCCGTATGGCATCCATACGGCAAGATTTTCTTGCCGGCTTGCAAAATGGACATAGAATGGATCCATGGGCTCAAATATTAATGAAAATATATATACAGTCTATATGTGTCTATATATATATATATATATATATATATATATATATATACACTCACCGGCCACTTTATTAGGTACACCATGCTAGTAACGGGTTGGACCCCCTTTTGCCTTCAGAACTGCCTCAATTCTTCGTGGCATAGATTCAACAAGGTGCTGGAAGCATTCCTCAGAGATTTTGGTCCATATTGACATGATGGCATCACACAGTTGCCGCAGATTTGTCGGCTGCACATCCCAAAGATGCTCCATACAAGGCAGGATGGATCCATGCTTTCATGTTGTTTACGCCAAATTCTGACCCTACCATCCGAATGTCGTAGCAGAAATCGAGACTCATCAGACCAAGCAACGTTTTTCCAATCTTCTACTGTCCAATTTCGATGAGCTTGTACAAATTGTAGCCTCAGTTTCCTGTTCTTAGCTGAAAGGAGTGGTACCCGGTGTGGTCTTCTGCTGCTGTAGCCCATCTGTCTCAAAGTTCGACGCACTGTGCGTTCAGAGATGCTCTTAGGCCTACCTTGGTTGTAACGGGTGGCGATTTGAGTCACTGTTGCCTTTCTATCAGCTCGAACCAGTCTGCCCATTCTCCTCTGACCTCTGGCATCAACAAGGCATTTCCGCCCACAGAACTGCCGCTCACTGGATTTTTTTTCTTTTTCGGATCATTCTCTGTAAACCCTAGAGATGGTTGTGCGTGAAAATCCCAGTAGATCAGCAGTTTCTGAAATACTCAGACCAGCCCTTCTGGCACCAACAACCATGCCACGTTCAAAGGCACTCAAATCACCTTTCTTCCCCATACTGATGCTCGGTTTGAACTGCAGGAGATTGTCTTGACCATGTCTACATGCCTAAATGCACTGAGTTGCCGCCATGTGATTGGCTGATTAGAAATTAAGTGTTAACAAGAAGTTGGACAGGTGTACCTAATAAAGTGGCCGGTGAGTGTATATATATATATATGTCAGTGAGACACAAATATATATATTTATATTTAATACAGCGCTAGATAGCAGAAAAGCTGGTAATTCAATTGCCGGCTTTTGCTATCTCCTTCCCAAAGCCGACAGTATATGAGACATGGTTTACATACAGTAAACCATTTCATATCCCTTTTTTTTAACATATTCCTCACTACTAATGTTAGAAGTGTATGTGTGCAAACTTTTGTGGCTCTAGCTGTTAAAATAAAGGGTTAAATCACGGAAAAAATTGGCGTGGGCTCCCGCGCAATTTTCTCCGCCAGAGTGGGAAAGCCAGTGACTGAGGGCAGATATTAATAGCCTAGAGAGGGACCATGGTTATTGGCCCCCCCTGGCTAAAAACATCTGCCCCCAACCACCCCAGAAAAGGCACATCTGTAAAGATGCGCCTATTCTGGCACTTAGCCTCTTTCTTCCCACTCCCCTGTAGCAGAGGGATATGGGGTAATAAAGGGTTAATGTCACCTTGCTATTGTAAGGTGACATTAAGCCTGGTTAATAATGGAGAGGGGTCAATAAGACACCTATCCATTATTAATCCAATATTAATAAAGGGTTAAAAAAAACACACATTTGGAAAAAAGTATTTTAATGAAAAAATACACATGGTGTTGTAATATCTTTATTATACGCTCAATCCAATTGAATAAAGGGGTGTATGTAAACCATGTCTCATATCCTGTCGGGTTTGGGAAGGAGATAGCAAAAGCCGGCAATTGAATTACCGGCTTTTCTGCTATCTAGCGCTGTATGAAATATAAATATATATATACTAGATGGTGGCCCGATTCTAATGCATCGGGTATTCTAGAATATGTATGTATGTATGTACGTCGCTCTGTGAGTGTGGGTTAAATTCCCCTCCAATATCGCTAATTGGTCGTGCCCGGGTGGCTGATCAGCGAAGCGTGGTTCAAATCTGGCGCCAATTTGCGGCCGGACTGCGCCAATATCGCTGATTGGTCGTGGCCGGCCGGGCACGACCAATGACCAAAGTGGTGTTTAAATACCGCACCAATATCGCTGATTGGTCGCAGCCGGCCGTGAGCTACCAATCACTGAAGCGGTATTTAAATCCCGCGCCAACATCGCTGATTGGTCGCAGCCGGCCGGGCACGACCAATGACCGAAGAGGTGTTTAAATCCCCTGTCAATTCGCGGCTGGACTGCGTCTGTCGCTGATTGGTCGCAGGATGTCGGGGGTTCGGGGCGCTGGATGTCGGGGGTTCAGTGTGCAGGATATAGTACAGCCACGTAGTATATAACACAGCCATGTAGTATATAGCACAGCCACGTAGTATATACAGTAGCACAGCCACGTAGTATATAGCAGCCACGTAGTATATAGCACAGCCCGTAGTATATAGCACAGCCACGTAGTATATAGCACAGCCACGTAGTATATAGCAGCCACGTAGTATATAGCCGCCACATAGTATATAGCACAGTCACTTAGTGTATAGCAGCCACGTAGTATATAGCACAGCCACGTAGTATATATCACAGCCACGTAGTATATAACACAGCCCACGTAATATAGAACAGACAGCCACGTAGTATATAGCACAGCCACGAAGTATATAGCAGCCACATAGTATATAGCAGCCACATAGTATATAGCAGCCACGTAGTATATAGCAGCCACATAGTATATAGCAGCCACGTAGTATATAGCAGCCACATAGTATATAGCAGCCACGTAGTATATAGCAGCCACGTAGTATATAACATAGCCCACGTAGTATACAGCAGTGTAGGCACCATATCTCTGTTACAAAAAGAATTAAAATAAAAAATAGTTATATACTCACCCTCTGGCGTCCATAGATGCACGCGAGCTGCGAGGCTGCCGCCAGCTTCCATTCCCAGTGATGCATTGCGAAATTACCCAGATGACTTAGCGGTCTCACAAGGTGAGAATAGCACCATTTTTTTTATTTTTTTATTATTTTTAACATTATATATTTTTACTATTGATGCTGCATAGGCAGCATCAATAGTAAAAAGTTCATCACACAGTGTTAATAGCAGCGTTAACAGACACTGTGTTATGCCACGGTGTAAAGCAGTCGGTTTAACGGACTGCTAAAACGCTATATGGTTGGCGGGCGCTGACTGGGGGGGAGTATGGAGGGGGCACTGACTGCAGGGGAGTAGGGAGCGGCCATTTCGCAGCCGGACTGTGCCCGCCGCTGGCTGCGACCAATCAGCGACTTGGGATTTTTATGACACAGACAGACAGACAGACAAACAGACGGAAGTGCCCCTTAGACGATTATATATATAGATGTCTCAATGATATCTATATATATATAACAGGCATCGTGATTACTCGCTAATCCCGCCCCCTGCACAGTAGCTCCGCCCCCTCCACATCACCACACATAATCCTGCCCCCCACCCCATTACCACACACAATCCGCACCACATCACCACACACAATCCCGCCCCCCACAAATCCTGCCCCCCCCACATCACCACCACACATAATCCCGCCCCCAACACATCACCACACAATCCCCCCAACACATCACCACACATAATCTCGCCCCCCACCCCATTACCACACATAATCCCACCCCCACCACATCACCACACATAATCCCGCCCCTTCAACACATCACCACACAATCCCCCCAACACATCACCACACAATCCAGCCCCCAACACATCACCACACATAATGATTACCACACATAATTCCGCCTGCCCACCACATCACCACACATAATCCCGCCACCACACCACATTACTACACATAATCCCGCCCCCCCACATTACCAGATAATCCTGCCCTCCACCACATTACCACACATAATCCTGCCCCCCCACCACATTGCCACACATAATCCCATCCCCCCACCACATTACTACAGATAATCCCGCCCCCCACCACATTACCACACATAATCCTACCCCCACCAAATTACCACACATAATCCAGCCCCCCCACCAAATTACCACACATAATCCAGCCCCCCCACCAAATTACCACACATAATCCCGCCCCCCCACCACATTACTACAGATAATCCCACCCCCCACATTACCACACATAATCCAGCCCCCCACCACATCAACACACATAATCTTGCCCCCCACCACATCACCACACATAATCCAGGCTCCCCACCACATTACCACACATAATCCCGCCCCCCCACCACATCACCACTCATAATCCCGCCCCCCCACCACATCACCACACATAATCCCGCCCCCCCACCACATCACCACACATAATCCCGCCCGCCCACCACATCACCACACATAATCCCGCCCGCCCACCACATCACCACACATAATCCCGCCCCCCACCACATTACCACACATAATCCCGCCCCCCACCACATTACCACACAAAATCCCGCCCCCCCACCACATTACCACACATAATCCCACCCTCCCACCACATTACTACAGACAATCCCGCCCCCACCACATTACTACAGACAATCCCGCCCCCCACCACATTACCACACATAATCCCGCCCCCCACCACATTACCACAGATAATCCTGCCCCCACCACATTACCACAGATAATCCTGCCCCCCACCACATTGCCACACATAATCCCGTCCCCCACCACATTACCACACATAATACCGCCCCCCCACCACATTACCACACATAATCCCGCCCCCCACCACATTACTACAGATAATCCCGCCCCCCACCACATTACCACACATAATCCCGCCCACCCACCACATCACCACATAATCCCGCCCGCCCACCACATCACCACACATAATCCCGCCCCCCACCACATCACCACACATAATCCCGCCCCCAACCACATCACCACACATAATCCCATGCCCCCAACACATCACCACACATAATCCCACCCCCAACACATCGCCACACATAATCCCGCCCCCTACCCCATCACCACACATAATCCCGCCCCCCCACCCCATCACCACACATAATCCCACCCCATTACCACACATAATCCCGCCCCCCCACCACATCACCAAACATAATCCCGCCCCCACCACATTACCACACATAATCCCACCCCCCACCACATTACCACACATAATTCCGCCCCCCACCACATTACCACACATAATACCACCCCCCACCACATTACCACACATAATCCCGCCCCCCACCACATTACCACACATAATCCCGCCCCCATCACATTACCACAGATAATCCCGCCCCCCACCACATTACCACACATAATCCCACCCCCAACACGTCACCACACATAATCCCACCCCCCACCACATCACCACACATAATCCCGCCCCCCCACCATATCACCACACATAATCCTGCCCCCAACACATCACCACACTATTGTTATTAACTTCATTTTAAGTTAATTTACCACCTGCATAAGCGCTATTGAATGTTGTCATTTTTTACTTTAGTTTAATCACCAGCAGCGTTAATTAGATAGCAATGAGTGTGCCGAGTGTTAGCTGGCTGGAAACATCTAGTTTATATATATATATATACAGTGGGGCAAAAAAGTATTTAGTCAGTCAGCAATAGTGCAAGTTCCACCACTTAAAAAGATGAGAGGCGTCTGTAACTTACATCATAGGTAGACCTCAACTATGGGAGACAAACTGAGAAAAAAAAATCCAGAAAATCACATTGTCTGTTTTTTTATCATTTTATTTGCATTTTATGGTGGAAAATAAGTATTTGGTCAGAAACAAAATTTCATCTCAATACTTTGTAATATATCCTTTGTTGGCAATGACAGAGGTCAAACGTTTTCTGTAAGTCTTCACAAGGTTGCCACACACTGTTGTTGGTATGTTGGCCCATTCCTCCATGCAGATCTCCTCTAGACCAGTGATGTTTTTGGCTTTTCGCTTGGCAACACGGACTTTCAACTCCCTCCAAAGGTTTTCTATAGGGTTGAGATCTGGAGACTGGCTAGGACCTTGAAATGCTTCTTACGAAGCCACTCCTTCGTTGCCCTGGCGGTGTGCTTTGGATCATTGTCATGTTGAAAGACCCAGCCACGTTTCATCTTCAATGCCCTAGCTGATGGAAGGAGGTTTGCACTCAAAATCTCACAATACATGGCCCCATTCATTCTTTCATGTACCCGGATCAGTCGTCCTGGCCCCTTTGCAGAGAAACAGCCCCAAAGCATGATGTTTCCACCACCATGCTTTACAGTAGGTATGGTGTTTGATGGATGCAACTCAGTATTCTTTTCCTCCAAACACGACAAGTTGTGTTTCTACCAAACAGTTCCAGTTTGGTTTCATCAGACCATAGGACATTCTCCCAAAACTCCTCTGGATCATCCAAATGCTCCTTAGCAAACTTCAGACGGGCCCGGACATGTACTAGCTTAAGCAGTGGGACACGTCTGGCACTGCAGGATCTGAGTCCATGGTGGCGTAGTGTGTTACTTATGGTAGGCCTTGTTCAATTGGTCCCAGCTCTCTGCAGTTCATTCACTAGGTCCCCCCGCGTGGTTCTGGGATTTTTGCTCACCGTTCTTGTGATCATTCTAACCCCACGGGGTGGGATTTTGCGTGGAGCCCCAGATCGAGGGAGATTATCAGTGGTCTTGTATGTCTTCCATTTTCTAATTATTGCTCCCACTGTTGATTTCTTCACTCCAAGCTGGTTGGCTATTGCAGATTCAGTCTTCCCAGCCTGGTGCAGGGCTACAATTTTGTTTCTGGTGTCCTTTGACAGCTCTTTGGTCTTCACCATAGTGGAGTTTGGAGTCAGACTGTTTGAGGGTGTGCACAGGTGTCTTTTTATACTGATAACAAGTTTAAACAGGTGCCATTACTACAGGTAATGAGTGGAGGAAAGAGGAGACTTTTAAAGAATAAGTTACAGGTCTGTGAGAGCCAGAAATCTTGATTGTTTGTTTCTGACCAAATACTTATTTTCCACCATAAAATGCAAATAAAATGATAAAAAAACAGACAATGTGATTTTCTGGATTTTTTTTCTCAGTTTGTCTCCCATAGTTGAGGTCTACCTATGATGTAAATTACAGACGCCTCTCATCTTTTTAAGTGGTGGAACTTGCACTATTGCTGAATGACTAAATACTTTTTTGCCCCACTGTATATATATATATATATATATATATATATATATATATATATATATATATATATATATATATATATATATATACCTATACTATGTGTAGACATTTATTCTATCTATTCTAACCTGTCAGGGTGATTTTACTTTACACCGCGCTGAATTTCCGGCTTTTCTATAGAACACCGGTACGTGTGTCTCTGCACACAGAGACACACACACACACCAAGAACCACCCCCCGCAGCAGACCCCAGCACCGCCCGCAGATACCGGCGACGACACACAGAGCCCCGGCGCCGGCACGCAGATACTGGCGCCTGCATATACCGGCGCCGGCACGCACATACCGGCGCCGGCATGCAGAGCCCTGGCACCCACACATACCGGCCTAGCCCCGCCCGCCCCCAGCACAGCCCTGCCCGCCCCCAGCACAGCCCCGCAGGCAGCCCCCAGCCCGCCCACAGCCCAGTCACTCTTAATGAGTGACTGCTGACTGTGAGGCTGGGTCACGCCTGCTGCTGACGTCACGTTAATATCCAAAGACTGGAAATTGACGTGACGTCGGTAGAAATAAGCAGCGGCTGCAGCCTGGGGGTCGCGTGTCCTGGACTCAGCTGCCGGAATAGCGCCGCTCACAGGCGAAAACGGCAACGGAAGGTATTTGCACAATTCATTAGGGGCCCCAGGGGGATACATTGGGGGGTTAATTGAAAGTAGTGGACAACCCCTTTAACCCTGCTGTGTCGTCCTGCAGAGTTTAACTTACCCAGCCTATCCCCAGGCAGCAGTGGGTTTATTAGGCAGCTCATCCCAACACTTTTCGTCTGAACATTGGTTCCTAGTTAGTTCATCTGCTAGTATCCTGTTTAAGCGCTTGTTTGTATTAATTCTCCCGTTATTGTTCCGGCTTGTGTATGCAACCTCTCTGACCTCGCTGTTCCTGACCTTGGCTCTGCACTCTGATCCTGCGCTGTCTGCCCTGACCCCTGGATTGTCTGACCACGTCTCTGGCTTCATCCTCCTGTACCTTGTACCTGTGTCTGTCCTGAAACAGTACCTGTTGAGTACCTGAAGCCAAGCCTATCCTCACCATCAGAAGTTCTAGTGAATACCAGTTAGTCACTTAATTATGCCTCTCCAATGTAAGAATGTAAGCCCAAGCCCATGGTGTAGAGGGTCTACACCAACCAATGTCAGAATACATCCAAGAAAACCTAGCTAAGGGATTCATCCGTATAGCTTCTTCACCTGTCGGTGTCAACTTCTTCGTGACTAAGAAGGATGGCTCCTTACATCCCTACATTGATTATCGGGTACTTAAAAAAATCACCATCAATAACAAGTACCCTCTGCCATTGAGCTCTGAACTATTTGACAGAATCTTTGGGGAAAAGAATTTCACTAAATTTGATCTAAGAAGGGCATATAACTTCAAACATAGTGTCAGGCTGCCCATCCTTGGCTGTGCTCGCTCATGAGTAATGAATACTGTATAGTGACATCACTGTCATGCCCTGCACATTAGAGCTAAATCTTGTGCCTGCACACAGCACCTCATTCTCCATTTTCTCTCCTCCTTCACTCTGCGATCTTACACTGAACCCGCACTGTGTTCTGTAACTGCGCATGCGCAGGATTTATAAAACTAAACATGGTGAAGAGGAAGGAAGGTTGGGCTGGAAGGAATGATGATATGCATGGATCCGAAGGGTGCATTAGCATATGGAGGAATAGGAAGCATGCGCCAGATAATGAGACTTTTTTCACCAGCACGCTACCTGTTGACTACCTGCAGTCAAGCCTATCCTCATGATCAGAGGCGCTAGTGTATACCAGGTAGTCACTTTGTTACACTTCTCCAGGGTAAGCCCGTCCTGTGGCACAGTCGTTCCACACCTACCAGCATTACACTTCCATATAGGAATAGTAGCCTAATCTGTAGAATAATCTGTGCCTCCATTGAATAGTAATGCCTCCTCTGTGCCTCTATATAATAACAGTCCCTCCCATTGGTCCAGCTTTGATTTTACATATTACTAGTGTCCCCCCGTTCCTCCACATAGTAAGTATACCTTCTATATCCCTAAACAATAGTGACCCCTGCTGCCCTTAAATCCTTCAATGTTCCAACAATTAAATAAAAAAATAAAAAAAATGAAACCTTCTTTACGCTGCTCCCACAATGAGAGGTGGTGGCTTCTTCCCCGCAGTCTGCAGCCCGATGTGATGCTAAGGGCTCTCTGTTCTGTCAGTTTTATTGGGTTAGATGCGCTAAGGACCCAGATATCATTAACAGTGACGCAGACCCAAGCGGACTGCTACAGGAATTGCCCACCTGGCTTTGCCAGAGTTGCCATACGGACAGTCCAGCCCTAAGTAACTGTGAGAGATGTACTTTTCCCACAAGCATTTATTGGATAAAAAGGGAACATTGTGATGATAAAGATTTAATGGGGAATTGCTGTTGCTGTAATTCCCTGATGTAGTAGTACATTTCTCTACGTAAGCCAGCTATGTAACAGCTCAATATAGAACCCCAAGAAGACCTCTCGTCATATTCTATCTTTTTTATGCTGCTGGGGTCTCCAGAAAACTGCATACTCACACCAAATCTAAGGAGCATTATGACATTGTGATTTCATAATGATAATAGAAATCTGTGATGTCAGCCTTCATAATGGAGTTTATGCTGCAGATAAAATGGCACAATGTGCAGCAATATTTCAAAATAGTTTCCCATGAGAACTACCGTATTTTCCAGCGTATAAGATGACCTTTCAACCCCTGAAAATCTTCTTAAAAGTCGGGGGTCGTCTTATACGCCGTGTGTCGGCTTATAGGGCGGGTGCGGACCAATGTGCATATGGTGGGTGGGGGGGAGTGGTCCCACTAAGAGAGGGGGCGTCTCCCAGGGAAGGAGTAAGTGGAGTATCCCCCTATTACCTCATTGTGGCAGCGATGCTCTCTGTGCTGGGGGGTGGTGGCTCCTCTTTGTGCAGCATGGTGACTCAGTGCTGTGCTGGGGGTGTTGGCTCCTCTTTGTTGAGCGTGGGGGCTCTGTGCTGGGGGGCGGCGGCACATCTTTGTGCAGCATTGGTGCTCCGCCGGCATTTCCTCAAAGCCTGGAGGCCCCGGCTGCTCCATTGCTGCGATACGGTGGCCTCTGAGAAAATGGCCGCTGGGGGCGGCGCATGCTGATTCAGATCTCGTCCCGATCCCGTCCCGGGAGACGAGATCTGAATCTGAGCATGCGCCAACCCCAGCGGCCATTTTCCCGGAGGCCACCGTATCGCAGCAAAGGAGCTGCCGGGGCCTCCGGGCTTTGAGGAAATGGCGGCGGAGCCCCAACACTGTGCAAAGATACGCCGCCACCCCCCAGCACAGAGCCCCCACGCTGCACAAAGAGGAGCCACCACCGCCCCCAGGCACAGAGCCCCCACGCTGCACAAAGAGGATCCACCACCGCCCCCAGCATGGAGACACCATGCTGCACAAAGAGGAGCTGCCGCCGCCGCCCCCAGCACAGAGAGCATCGCTGCCACAATGAGGTAATAGGGGGATACTCCACTTACACCTTCCCTGTGAGACGCCCCCTCTCTTCATCATTGGGACCACTCCATCCCACCATATGCACATTGGTCACCCACCCTATAAGCCGACACACGGCGTATAAGAAGACCCCCGACTTTTAAGAAGATTTTATATTTTAGCTAGAAAAGTTGGGGGGTCGTCTTATACGCCGGAAAATACGGTAGACTGAAATGAGATTTGCAAAATCCATATAACCTAATACGTCTCACAATAAGAGCCAGATCCATTCATTCTCCTATGTCATCTTACTCCTAAATAACAGGTAATATATCAGGAGTAATGAATAGCTGAAGGCCTCATTTACATAGAACGATGACAGGAAGCCCACTGATGACTTGTTGTGATTCTTGGACTTGACATTTTTTCAGATTGTTTATTCACTTTGACGTGACAGCTGTTTTTCACCTCTTGTCACTTTCTTACCTTGAGCAATCTCTTTTGAGCAGTCGGTCCTTGTTCCTACAGTGATTCATAGGAGTCTGTCTGCCAGGGGATGCTCATGTATCAGTGAATGAGAAGTTATGGTTGTGTAACATAAAAAACAGTCGTAGGGAGAGGTACACTCCACAAATAAACTTGAGAAGGGAGATTGTGCTTGCCGTGAGTCACAGGTATAATATTGCATTAATCTAATGTCATCTGTTTGTGCATTCTGCTATTCACTACTCACATTACTTTAAAACATGATGTAAACAGGTCATACCTGGGGTATTTACGCTTCCTGCTTATGTAATCATTGTAAAATAAATTCTTGTCATTTATTTTTACTTGCGTCATATTTTTACTTGATCTATGTTCTTCACTTGATCTCAGATTGCTTTTAAAGCTTTTGAAATATATCCAGAACAGCATAATTACATTGTAACTCAGAATTCTCAGTCAAATATTTAATTATGTAATGGGATAAACAGTGTAAGAATTAAAGGGCTCATCAGGCGTAAAAAAATAGAAAGTCAGTTAATAGAAGGAGTTGTCCATTTTAGATCCTATTCAGGATTTATCAGGCTAGGGTCACACAACCTTTTTCCATCTGAGAAAATCAGTCCTATTATGCTAATCATACTCTGATTAGAGTTTGAACAGAGTGTGATCCAATTGTTTATCGGACGTAGAGAAAAAAAAAGGTTCTGCACCTTCTCTATATTAGCAGTTTGTGAACATCGGTCCAATTTTTTTCATGGACCCATAGAGTTGAATGGGTGAGTGCCATCCGATTCTCTGAAGCAAATGGTGCTTGCTACATTTTTTTCCTCGGACCTACTGAGTCAAAGGAAAAAAATGTGCACAACCCATAGAATAACATGGTGACAAGTGCTATCCATCAAAATGACAGATACCAGTCATTTGATTTTTACGTTTGTTTGCACATGCCCTAACAGTGGCTGCAAAAAATACCTTTCCATCAGGTAAGACCTTCTGGAGGGCATACATTCTTTCCATTGTGGTGGCACTGCTGGAAGATCAAACTCTGTGTATGTTCCCACATAGAGATAAACTGTGCACTGCTTGCCATTAGTGATGAGCGAGTGTGCTCGTTACTCGAGTTTTCCGAGTATGCTCTCGTGTTCTCCGAGTATCTTGGGCGTGCTCGTAGATTATGTTTTTGTCTCTGCAGCTGCATGACTTGTGGCTGTTAGACAGCCTGAATACATATGGGGACTCCTTAACAGACAGGCAATCCCTGCATGTATTCAGGTTGTCTAACAGCCACAAATCATGCAGCTGTGGGGGTGTTGTGAAATTGGATTCTGGGCTCCCCCGGTGGCCACTTGTGGAATTGTACTTGTGTGCATCATCCCCTCTGTTCACCTGCTCCTATCAGGATGTGGGAGTCGCTATATAACCTTGCTCCTCTGTCAGTTTCATGCCGGTCAACAATGTAATCAGAAGCCTTCTGTGCATGTTCCTGCTACTAGACAACTCCTAGCTAAGTTGGACTTTTGTCCTTGTGTGTTTTTGCATTTTGTTCCTGTTCACAGCTGCTGTTTCGTTACTGTGTCTGGAAAGCTCTTGTGAGCGGAAATTGCCACTCTGGTGTTATGAGTTAATGCTAGAGTCTTAAAGTAATTTCTGGATGGTGTTTTGATAGGGTTTTCTGCTGACCATGAAAGTGCCCTTTCTGTCTTCATGCTATCTAGTAAGCGGACCTCGATTTTGCTAAACCTATTTTCATACTACGTTTGTCATTTCATCTAAAATCACCGCCAATATATGTGGGGGCCTCTGTCTGCCTTTTGGGAAAATTTCTCTAGAGGTGAGCCAGGACTGTCTTTTCCTCTGCTAGGATTAGGTAGTTCTCCGGCTGGCGCTGGGCATCTAGGGATAAAAAACGTAGGCATGCTACCCGGCCACTTCTAGTTGTGCGGCAGGTTTAGTTCATGGTCAGTATAGTTTCCATCTTCCAAGAGCTAGTTCTCATATATGCTGGGCTATGTTCTCTCGCCATTGAGAATCATGACAGTTTGACCGGCCCAAAAAAGGGTTAAATTACTGGCTGAGAAAGGAGAGAAAAAAGAAGTCTGCTACAATTTTTTTTTTTTTTTTTCCCTCTAGTTCTGAGTGTGCTCTTAATTGAATCACTTGCTAGTTTGCCTATGCTGCAGCCTTCCTCTATTTCTCTCCATCTAATCCTTGAATGGCTCTGTGTTCACCTGTTTCAAATGGATCTTCAGAGTGTAGCTACAGGTTTGAATAATCTCGCCACAAAGGTACAAAATTTGCAAGATTTTGTTGTTCATGCACCTATGTCTGAGCCTAGAATTCCTTTGCCTGAATTCTTCTCGGGGAATAGATCTCACTTTCAAAATTTTAAAAATAATTGCAAATTGTTTTTGTCCCTGAAGTCTCGCTCTGCCGGAGACCCTGCACAGCAGGTCAGGATTGTAATTTCCTTGCTCCGGGGCGACCCTCAGGACTGGGCTTTTGCATTGGCACCAGGGGATCCTGCGTTGCTCAATGTGGATGCGTTTTTTCTGGCCTTGGGGTTGCTTTATGAGGAACCTCATTTAGAGCTTCAGGCGGAAAAGGCCTTGATGTGCTTGTCTCAGGGGCAAGATGAAGCTGAAATATACTGCCAAAAATTCCGCAAATGGTCTGTGCTTACTCAGTGGAATGAGTGCGCCCTGGCGGCGATTTTCAGAGAAGGTCTCTCTGATGCCATTAAGGATGTTATGGTGGGGTTCCCTGTGCCTGCGAGTCTGAATGAGTCCATGACGATGGCTATTCAGATCGATAGGCGTCTGCGGGAGCGCAAACCTGTGCACCATTTGGCGGTGTCTACTGAGAAAACGCCAGAAAATATGCAATGTGATAGAATTCTGTCCAGAAGCGAGCGGCAGAATTTTAGACGAAAAAATGGGTTGTGCTTCTATTGTGGTGATTCAACTCATGTTATATCAGCATGCTTTAAGCGTACTAAGAAGCCTGACAAGTCTGTTTCAATTAGCACTTTACAGTCTAAGTTTATTCTATCTGTGACCCTGATTTGTTCTTTGTCATCTATTACCGCGGACGCCTATGTCGACTCTGGCGCTGCTTTGAGTCTTATGGATTGGTCCTTTGCCAAACGCTGTGGGTATGATTTGGAGCCATTGGAGGCTCCGATACCTCTGAAAGGGATTGACTCCACCCCATTGGCTAGTAATAAACCACAATACTGGACACAAGTGACTATGCGTGTTAATCCGGATCACCAGGAGGTTATTCGCTTTCTGGTGCTGTATAATCTACATGATGTTTTGGTGCTGGGATTGCCATGGCTGCAATCTCATAACCCAGTCCTCGACTGGAGAGCTATGTCTGTGTTAAGCTGGGGATGTAAAGGAACTCATGGGGACGTACCTTTGGTTTCCATTTCATCATCTATTCCCTCTGAGATTCCTGAATTCTTGTCTGACTTTCGTGACGTTTTTGAAGAACCCAAGGTTGGTTCACTACCTCCGCACCGGGAGTGCGATTGTGCCATAGACTTGATCCCGGGTAGTAAATACCCTAAGGGTCGTTTATTTAATCTGTCTGTGCCTGAACACGCGGCTATGCGAGAATATATAAGGAAGTCCTTGGAAAAGGGACATATTCGTCCTTCGTCATCTCCCTTAGGAGCCGGTTTTTTCTTTGTGTCTAAGAAAGACGGCTCTTTGAGGCCGTGTATTGATTATCGTCTTTTGAATAAAATCACGGTTAAATATCAATATCCGTTACCACTGCTTACTGATTTGTTTGCTCGTATAAAGGGGGCCAAGTGGTTCTCTAAGATTGATCTCCGTGGGGCGTATAATTTGGTGCGAATCAAGCAGGGGGATGAGTGGAAAACCGCATTTAATACGCCCGAGGGCCATTTTGAGTATTTGGTGATGCCTTTTGGTCTTTCTAATGCCCCTTCAGTCTTCCAGTCCTTTATGCATGACATTTTCCGCGATTATTTGGATAAATTTATGATTGTGTATCTGGATGATATTCTGATTTTTTCGGATGACTGGGACTCTCATGTCCAGCAGGTCAGGAGGGTTTTTCAGGTTCTGCGGTCTAATTCCTTGTGTGTGAAGGGTTCTAAGTGTGTTTTTGGGGTTCAAAAGATTTCCTTCTTGGGATACATTTTTTCCCCCTCTTCCATCGAGATGGATCCTGTCAAGGTTCAGGCTATTGGTGATTGGACGCAACCCTCTTCTCTTAAGAGTCTTCAGAAATTTTTGGGCTTTGCTAACTTTTATCGTCGATTTATTGCTGGTTTTTCTGATGTTGTAAAACCATTGACTGATTTGACTAAGAAGGGTGCTGATGTTGCTGATTGGTCCCCTGATGCTGTGGAGGCCTTTCGGGAGCTCAAGCGCCGCTTTTCTTCCGCCCCAGTGTTGCGTCAGCCTGATGTTGCTCTTCCTTTTCAGGTTGAGGTCGACGCTTCTGAGATCGGAGCTGGGGCGGTGTTGTCGCAGAGAAGTTCCGACTGCTCCGTGATGAGACCTTGTGCCTTTTTTTCCCGTAAATTTTCGCCCGCCGAGCGGAATTATGATATTGGGAATCGGGAGCTTTTGGCCATGAAGTGGGCTTTTGAGGAGTGGCGTCACTGGCTTGAGGGGGCCAGACATCAGGTGGTGGTATTGACTGACCACAAAAATTTAATTTACCTTGAGTCTGCCAGGCGCCTGAATCCTAGACAGGCGCGCTGGTCGTTGTTTTTCTCTCGGTTTAATTTTGTGGTGTCTTACCTACCGGGTTCTAAGAATGTTAAGGCGGATGCCCTTTCTAGGAGTTTTGAGCCTGACTCCCCTGGTAATTCTGAGCCCACAGGTATCCTTAAAGATGGAGTGATATTGTCTGCCGTTTCTCCAGACCTGCGGCGGGCCTTGCAGGAGTTTCAGGCGGATAGACCTGATCGTTGCCCACTTGGTAGACTGTTTGTTCCTGATGATTGGACCAGTAGAGTCATCTCTGAGGTTCATTCTTCTGCGTTGGCAGGTCATCCTGGAATCTTTGGTACCAGGGATTTGGTGGCAAGGTCCTTCTGGTGGCCTTCCCTGTCACGAGATGTGCGAGGCTTTGTGCAGTCTTGTGACGTTTGTGCTCGGGCCAAGCCTTGTTGTTCTCGGGCTAGTGGATTGTTGTTACCCTTGCCTATCCCGAAGAGGCCTTGGACGCACATCTCGATGGATTTTATTTCGGATCTGCCTGTTTCTCAGAAGATGTCTGTCATCTGGGTGGTGTGTGACCGTTTCTCTAAGATGGTCCATCTGGTTCCCTTGCCTAAGTTGCCTTCTTCTTCCGAGTTGGTTCCTCTGTTTTTTCAAAATGTTGTTCGTTTGCATGGTATTCCGGAGAATATCGTTTCTGACAGAGGGACCCAATTCGTGTCTAGATTTTGGCGGGCATTCTGTGCTAGGATGGGCATAGATTTGTCTTTTTCGTCTGCTTTCCATCCTCAGACTAATGGCCAGACCGAGCGGACTAATCAGACCTTGGAGACATATTTGAGGTGTTTTGTGTCTGCGGATCTGGATGATTGGGTTGCTTTTTTGCCTTTGGCGGAGTTCGCCCTCAATAATCGGGCCAGCTCTGCCACCTTGGTGTCCCCGTTTTTCTGTAATTCGGGGTTTCATCCTCGCTTTTCCTCCGGTCAAGTGGAATCTTCGGATTGTCCTGGAGTGGATGCTGTGGTGGAGAGGTTGCATCAGATTTGGGGGCAGGTGGTGGACAATTTGAAGTTGTCCCAGGAGAAGACTCAGCTTTTTGCCAACCGCCGTCGTCGTGTTGGTCCTCGGCTTTGTGTTGGGGACTTGGTGTGGTTGTCTTCTTGTTTTGTCCCTATGAGGGTTTCTTCTCCTAAGTTTAAGCCTCGGTTCATCGGCCCGTACAAGATATTGGAGATTCTTAACCCTGTGTCCTTCCGTTTGGACCTCCCTGCATCCTTTTCGATTCATAATGTTTTTCATCGGTCATTGTTGCGCAGGTATGAGGTACCGGCTGTGCCTTCCGTTGAGCCTCCTGCTCCGGTGTTGGTTGAGGGTGAGTTGGAGTACGTTGTGGAAAAGATCTTAGACTCTCGTGTTTCCAGACGGAAACTCCAGTATCTGGTCAAATGGAAGGGATACGGTCAGGAGGATAATTCTTGGGTTACTGCCTCTGATGTTCATGCCTCCGATCTTGTCCGTGCCTTTCATAGGGCTCATCCTGATCGCCCTGGTGGTTCTGGTGAGGGTTCGGTGCCCCCTCCTTGAGGGGGGGGTACTGTTGTGAAATTGGATTCTGGGCTCCCCCGGTGGCCACTTGTGGAATTGTACTTGTGTGCATCATCCCCTCTGTTCACCTGCTCCTATCAGGATGTGGGAGTCGCTATATAACCTTGCTCCTCTGTCAGTTTCATGCCGGTCAACAATGTAATCAGAAGCCTTCTGTGCATGTTCCTGCTACTAGACAACTCCTAGCTAAGTTGGACTTTTGTCCTTGTGTGTTTTTGCATTTTGTTCCTGTTCACAGCTGCTGTTTCGTTACTGTGTCTGGAAAGCTCTTGTGAGCGGAAATTGCCACTCTGGTGTTATGAGTTAATGCTAGAGTCTTAAAGTAATTTCTGGATGGTGTTTTGATAGGGTTTTCTGCTGACCATGAAAGTGCCCTTTCTGTCTTCATGCTATCTAGTAAGCGGACCTCGATTTTGCTAAACCTATTTTCATACTACGTTTGTCATTTCATCTAAAATCACCGCCAATATATGTGGGGGCCTCTGTCTGCCTTTTGGGAAAATTTCTCTAGAGGTGAGCCAGGACTGTCTTTTCCTCTGCTAGGATTAGGTAGTTCTCCGGCTGGCGCTGGGCATCTAGGGATAAAAAACGTAGGCATGCTACCCGGCCACTTCTAGTTGTGCGGCAGGTTTAGTTCATGGTTAGTATAGTTTCCATCTTCCAAGAGCTAGTTCTCATATATGCTGGGCTATGTTCTCTCGCCATTGAGAATCATGACATGGGGGACTCAAACATAATACACCCAAGATACTCGGAGAACACCCGAGCATGCTCGGAAAACTCGAGTAACGAGCACACTCACTCATCACTACTTGCCACCAAATCCACATGTTTTATCCATGGATTCTGATGTGGATTTGGAAGTTGATATGCTGCAGATTTAAAATTTAATATATAAACTAGCCACATACTGCAGATTTTTCACCCAATAATACTTTTGTAACTTGTAGAGGAAATTCCGTGAAATTTAACTATTACATGTTACCTTTTGGCTTTTGCACACAAATGTACTATACGACAAAATCTAGAAAAAAATCTACGCAATTTAGTCCAGGTTTTGCTATCACGAATTTCACTACACATTTTCCACTGCAAAAAATCTATAGCATATCAGTCTCTGCCGGGTTTGTCAACAGATTACAAGGAATGCAGTAAGTCCATTAAACAATGCTTTAAAGGGGTTTTCCCACAAACAAAGTACATTTTAATCAATAGATCTTAAAATAATAATAGATTCCTCAATTGGATGTGTTAAAAATGTTCCTGAGCTGAGATAATCTTATAAATGTGCCCCTGCTGTGTACTGTGTAATGGCCGTGTCTGACCGTGCAGGAACATGGTCTGATCATACCACATCTCCTGGGCAGGGAAGAAGGAAAATAGAGTATACAGACAGTATGAGATCAAAGCTGCTGCTTTCTGTGAGGAAAAACATTTTCCTGCCTGTTTAAAAGCAATGTTTTACCTCACAGAAAAAATAGTTTACCTCAAAGAATCAGTTGCGATCCCATGCTGTAATGTCTGTATCCTCTTTTGTTTCCTCCCCTGCCCAGGAGCTGTGGTATGATCAGACCATGTTCCTGTACAGTCAGACACAGCCATTACACAGCACACAGCAGGGGCACATTTATAAGATTATCTCAGCACAGGAACATTTAATTTATACACATCCAATTGTAGAAATTATTATTATTCCAAGATCTTTTGATTAAAATGTACTTTTGTTTATGGGAAAATAGCTTTAAATGTCTACATAGCTAGTTCCCATTAAAAGAGAAAAGGTAATCTACGATTAAGAACATAAGAAGTTGTCCTATAAAACAGATGCTGCGATTAGTAGTTCAATTGCATAGCAGAGCAGTCACCAGGACATACAGTAAATATCCTTGTGTTTGCTTGTGTGTCATTTTTGCAATATACTAATAACATTTTACTCTCCATTTTCCTTCCTCAGGAGAGAAGCGACAATGTTTTGAAGTTCCCTTCAACAGTTTCTTGTATAATAAAGATCATGACGTAATTCCTCAAAGAGTGTTCGAGCAGAATATAGGAGGTCCAATGCCATACCTTGGTCCAGGGGTTTTACGCCCTATAATTCACACTCCACCCACTCCCACTGCTGAAATGGTGCCTATCATTAGCAGCCTTTATCCAGTGCCAATCACACATGTTGATATCTCCAATGGCCACCTGCCCCCTCAGCCTCTAAGAGAGAAGTCAGTTCCTGAACAGTGCCTATCTCCAAGTGGCAATGCTGAAGACTCAACTGACACCAACAGCAGCCATGAAGAGCGGGCATCGTATCCATCAAACCCAAATACCATTCCAATTCGGACAAACAGTGCACTCCAACCCCCTAAAGAGCATGCCAGGGTCTATGAGCCCCTTAAACACCCAGGACTCTCTCAACGTGATCTCCTGCAGATGTTAAGCAAGGATGGATTCCCAATAGGGGTGTACCGCTGTGACCACTGTTATGTCTTATTTCTTGATTATGTCATGTTTACCATCCACATGGGGTGCCATGGATTTCGAGACCCCTTTGAATGCAATATGTGTGGACATCGTAGCCAGGACCGCTATGAGTTCTCATCTCATATTGCCCGTGGTGAACACAGGCATTGTATGAATTAGTACATCTTACCAGCTACGTCTATGATGAGGTGGAATCTATCGGCCTCGTTATGTTCTGTAACAAGTACAACATCAGATAAATATAATGGAGAGTATGTCGCCATTAAGGGTGCAGTTCTTGGTGTTTCTTTAGAAGCTTTACTGGGACTGACCATGCAGATCTTTTTACATTACTATTTAAGTTCATTGTCTTAAATATGCTTCACCGGAGACACTGTTTTTTTATAATAAAAAATGTTTTCTTATGTTGTGCGCTAAACATTTTTATGTATTTTGCTATATTGCCAATTTTGTAAATCATAAAGTTATTTTAAGTGTTGACATATTGACTATAGTTCTTGACATTACCATGAAATTGTTGCTTTGAAGCCAGTGAATGTGTATGACTTGTCTTTGCTGAGTAAATTAGGTGTAATAATATCAATTGTTAAAATAAATTTCCTGCCAAAATTTAAGTCTCAGGATTAGAGATCTAACCTAACATTACCTTTCATTTGCTGTGCATAATATATTATCTCCTCTGTGGACCGTCATAAGTATTACATGATATATTATGCACTAATGCAGGAACGCTGACCTACATCCATGGACAGGTACGAAAACTTCTCCTTTCTGTTAAGGTGGTGTTGGGTTTATAAAAATCTAAAAATCTATTTTGAAATACCTGTGACCAAGGGAATTTGACACCACCTTTATGTTCCCCTCTTTGAGGACAGCATAAGTAAATGGGGCATTTAAAATACACAATTATCAGGAACATGCCATCCTAGGAATGCTTCATTTCCAATAATGATGCACTGCCGATCAACCAATGAATGAAAAAAAGATCATTAATGGGGGTGAAATGATCTTTTTGTATTCCTAAAGCATCGTTATTCTTGACAGCACATCGTTCTGTGGAAAGAGGACCTGTGCTACCGAGAACAGTGGCAGCCTATATTTATAGCAAAATCTATTACTGATCATTCTGTGCATATCTGAAGTGCGATCGGCCTGTCTAACTGGGTTAGAAAACAACCACCATCCAGCAAGAATGTAGCCATTTGAAGGTCGTTTAACACCATGCATTGGCTGGTGTACACGGCACCTTTAGTTAGTGCCATGTTGATATCAAAATTCTGTTTGGCATGTTTCTTTCTCCTTTAGTTTTGGAAACTTTAACAAAAACAGCAATTGTGAAGAAGAAGGTTCCTCAACCTCAATGAGTGTTGTTGAAATTCTTGTTGTCTTCTCCTGCCCTCCAGTTGCTAACAGCTTTCTCCCTATGCACAGTAATAGGGAGAAAGAAGTCAATCAGCTCCGCGATGCAGGCAGCAACAGATCATAAATACGATGTGAGTGTTGCACCTAATAAAATGTCATTTAAAAAAAAAATAACAGAACTTCAGAATAGACATGTTTAACAAAGAGAATGCTAAACACGTTTCTGTCACTACTTTATGTTTCCCTTATTTTTATAGAGGTAGTCTCTTAACAGGACCACCATAAATTAACCAGACTGTAGAGTAGTTACAAAGTGTGTCTTTGCATATAAATGGATAGCTCAATGATCTGAATGGGCATCATTCAATGCTTTACTTCACCATAATGGAAAATAACCACTTAACACACCTTGTGTGACAAAACCTAATACTTTACAGACACTTAGCATGGAAGGGTTTTTCCAGTGTTGCTGATCCTCCTGGACTCTTGGTCACATTTTCTTATACAATAGTGCAGGTTCTAGTTCTGAAGTTTTGCTATATTCGTGCCTTTCCATCATGGTAGAAGCTTCTACTAATCTTCCTGTAGAGCAGGGGTGGGGAATCTTTTTTCTGTGAAGGGCCATTTGGATATTTATACCATCCTTCGGGGGCCGTACAAACTCTGCCCACAAATTACATCCGTACTCTGGCACTGGTTTCAGGACGTAATCTTTCATTGCATGCCCTTCAGTGTTCAGTAGTGAACACTGCATGTGTGTGCTAAAAGAGCAAGAAGAAATGAATGAGCTGGTGGAAAGCAAAATACAGCTCCTTGCCCAAGAATGCGGTCCCTGAGAATCTGCTCGAGGGCCTGGTAAAAGGTAATCGAGGGCCGTAAATGGCCCTGGGGCCTGAGGTTCCCCACCCCTGCTGTAGAGCCTTTACAAGTAACATTCAACCTCTCTGGTTCTACTTAGGTATAAGTATACAGTGAAGAAAATAATTATTTTAATCTCTTGCTGATTTTGTAAGTTTGCCCACTGACAAAGACATGAACAGTTTATAATTTCAATGGTAGGTTAATTTTAACATTGGTATATATATAAAAATGATCCGCGCTGGGTTCTCCAGTTTTGTAGCCACTAGATACCTCCAAAAAACAATAAGTATTTGCACCTTTTATATGACTTTAAAAACTATTAAAAAATATATTTGTGTTGTGTTTTAAAATAACTCCACCGTGGAGCACGACATTACCATAAGAAAATTCTGAGCAAGATAATAAATTGAATTTTTACCTGGTGCGGTACAGTCGATAATGTCCACAGTTCCCTTTAATCGGTCTTTGTAAAAGTCCAAATGTGGAAAAATGCGGCTTCGGTGGAGTTTTTTTTCTTTTTTCTCTTTTGCTTTCACTTGAGCGGGCTCCAGGCAGTGCCCCGGCCGGCGGCAAAACAGCCCTATGCTCGCTCACTGCTAGTAGCGACTATGCGCTGTTGTGCAGCTCTCGGTTCTCTGCCTCTGCAGGACCTTGCGTGACGTCACGGTCATGTGATTGCTCACGTGACTTGCTACAGATAGCACAGTGGACCAATTTCCTACTAGTTTCGGAATAGGACGTACTCCTTCATCAGGAATTTTAACATTGAGAGATAGAATATCAAAAATAAAAGCCAGAAAATAAAATATATAAATTTATTTGCATTTTGCAGTGAGAAATAAATATTTGTTCCCTCTGGCAAACAAGACTTAATACTTGGTGGCAAAACACTTGTTGGCAAGCATAGTAGTCAGACTTTTTTTGTAGTTGATGATGAGGTTTGCACACAAGTCAGAACGAATTTTGGTCCACTCTTCTTTGCAGATCATCTCTAAATCATTAAGATTTTGAGGCTGTCACTTGGCAACTCAGAGCTTCAACTCCCTCCATAAGTTTTGGGATTAAGGTATGGGATTAAGGTATGGAGACTGGCTAGGCCACTCCATGATTTTAGTGTGCTTCTTTTTGAGCCACTCCTTTGTTGCCTTGGCTGTATCTTTTGGGTCATTGTCTTGCTGGAAGACCAAGCCATGACCCACTTTTAATGTCCTGGCGGAGAGAAGGAGGTTGTCACTCAGGATTTTATGGTACCTGGCTTGATCCATTCGCCCATTGATGCGGTGGAGTAGTGCCCTTAGCAGAGAAAATCCCCAAAGCATAATGTTTCCACCTCAATGCTTGACAGTGGGGGCGGTGTTCTTTGGGTTATAGGCAGCATTTCTCTTCCTCCAAACACGGCGAGTTGAGTTAATGCCATAGAGCTCAATTTTTGTCTCATTTGACCACAGCACCTTCTCCCAATCCCTCACAGAATCATCAAGGTGTTCATTGGCAATGTTTAGATGGGCCTGCCCATGTGCCTTCTTTAGCAGGGGGACTGCAGGATTTTAAACCTTTAGGGTGTAATGTGTTAGCAATGGTTTTCTTGGTGACTGTGGTCCTAGCTGCCTTGAGATCATTAACAAGTTCCCCTCGTGTAGTTTTAGGCTGATCTCTCACCTTCTTCATGATCAAGGATACCCCAGGAGGTGAGATTTTGCATGGTGCCCCAGATCGATATTGATTGACAATCATTTTGTATTTCTTCCACTTTCTTACTATTGCACCAATAGTTGTCTCTTTCTCACCCAGCATGTTACATATGGTTTTGTAGCCCATTCCAGCTTTGTGCAGGTCTATGATCTTGTCCCTGACATCCTTATAAAGCTCTTTGGTCTTGCACATGTTATATAGGTTAGAGTCTGACTGATTAATTGAGTCTGTGGACAGGAGTCTTTTATAAAGGTGACTATGTAATGCAGGTAACGAGTTGATTAGGAGCGTCTAACTGGTCTGTAGGAGCCAGAACTCTTAATGGTAGGTAGGGGATCAAATACTTATTTCTCACTGCAAAATGTAAATACATTTATATAATTTATACAATGTGATTTTCTGGATTTTATTTTTGATATTCTATCTCTCAATGTTAAAATTAACCTACCCTTAAAATTGTAGACTGTTCATGTCTTTGTCAGTGGGCAAACGTACAAAATCAGCAAGCTATCGCCCAATATCACTGCTCCCATTCGCTTCCAAACTCCTGGAGCAGCACGTCCACGCTGAACTTTCCTCCCACCTCTCATCTAACTTGCTCTTTGACAATCTACTATCTGGTTTCCGCCCCATCACTCAACTGAGACAGCCCTGACCAAAATCACCAACGACCTACTTACAGCCAAAGCTAACGGACAATGCTCTGTACTCCTCCTCCTAGACCTGTCCTCTGCTTTTGACAATGTTGACCACTGCCTCCTACTACAGATCCTTTCCTCCTTTGGCATCAAAGACCTCGCGCTATCCTGGATCTCCTCATAACTTTCTAACCGCACATTCAGCGTCTCCCACTCCCACACTACCTCCTCATCCCACCCTCTCTCTGTTGGATTCCCCTAAGGCTATGTTCTAGAACCCCTACTCTTCTCAATCTATACACTTGGCCTGGGACAACTCATAACGTCCCATGGATTCCAGTACCACCTTTATGCTGATGACACTCAGATCTACCTTTCTGGCCCAGACGTCACCTCCCTGCTGTCCAGAATCCCAGAGTGTCTATCAGCCATTTTTCCTCTTGCTTCCTCAAACTCAATGTGGACAAATCTGAACTCATTATCTTTCCTCTATCTCATAGATCTTCCATACCTAACCTATCTATCGCAATTAACGACATTGTTTTCCCCCGTACCGGAAGTCCGCTGCCTCGGAGTAACCCTTAACTCTGCCCTGTCCTTCAAACCGCACATCTAAGCTCTTTCCACCTCCTGTCACCTCCAGCTCAAAAATATCTCCAGAATCCGTCCTTTCCTCAACTGTCAATCTACTAAAATGCTTGTGCATGCCCTCATCATCTCCTGCCTTGACTACTGCAACATCCTTTTCTGTGGCCTCACTGCTAACACCCTAGCACCTCTCCAGTCCATCCTTAACTCTGCTGCCCGACTAATTAATCTCTCTCCTCGCTACTCCTCCGCTTCCCCTCTCTGCTAATCTCTTCACTGGCTCCCATTCCCTCAGCGTATCCAGTTCAAACTACTAATATTGACCCACAAGGCCATCCATAAACTGTCTCCTCCATATATCTCTGAACTAATCTCCCGATATCTTCCCTCACCTCCGGTCTTCCCAAGACCTCCTTCTCTCCTCCACACACATCTGCTCCTCACCCAACCGCCTCCAAGACTTCTTCAGAATATCCCCCATCCTCCGGAATTCTCTGCCCCAACACATCCGACTATCAACCACATTCGGATCCTTCAGACGGTACCTGAAAACCCACCTCTTCAGGAAAGCCTACAGCCTGCACTGACCTTGCTGCCTCCTCACCACTACCGAAGCTACCGCCTCACCAACGCCGGAGCTCCTACAACCCTCAACCTATGTTCTCCATCCATTAGTTTGCTTACTGTAAGTGTTATCTGTAATTTGTATGTAACCCCTTCTTATGTACAGCACCATGGAATCAATGGTGCTATATAAATAAATAAATAATAATAATTATTATTATTTCCTTCACTGGATTTCCTTTATTTCCCAATATTGAGCTCTGAGTACTTCACCACTTTCCATAAACGCATCAGGGAAACTCAGAATGGGATAAGCTGAGATATTGTAGGCCGTGGTGATGTTGAAAGCATTAATTAAGGAGAACTAAATTGATTGCTTCTAAATAAATGTGAACATACTTGTCTCCGCGTCTCAGAGGTGGATGAGCGGGTAGAATGATCTCTCTTGGGACTTATGGGGAGATATTTTAGTGTTGGGAAGTGGGAAGTGAAACTCACGGCTCAGTTGCTGTCATAGATTATGCGTCAGTAAGTTCTCCTCTCCATTCTCCAAAGGACAAGGCTCTCAGCCATTGCACATTGAGTGCCACAGGTGGTCTATTTAATCTCCTAATACGCCATAAAGAAAAAAACATCTCTGCTACCAAATACCTTGTGTTCAGTGATATGCGAATCGAAAAGGCATTTTATTAACTTCTTTTCACATCTTGTATTTTTGTAAGACCTAACAATCCAGTGTTTGGCATTAATTGCTTCCTGATGTACAGAACATTCATAGATTTACATTTTTCGTCTAAAATTTATATTTTAGAGACATCCCAAAATCCTTGCTGCCTGTTGTACTTTCATTGCTTTCCCGTGAAGAAGTTTAATATCACAGAGGTTAGTCTGCATCAGGGTGTCATGCTGGAAAACTAACTTAGACAATACAGGAGCTTCTCACAAAATTAGAATATCATCAAAAGTTAATTTATTTCAGTTCTTCAATACAAAAAGTGAAACTAATATATATAGTCATTACAAACAGAGTAATCTATTTCAAGTGTTTATTTCTGTTAATGTTGATGATTATGGCTTACAGCCAATGAAAATCCAAAAGTCATTATTTCAGTAAATTAGAATACTTTATAACACCAGCTTGAAAAATTATTTTAATATCAGAAATGTTGGCCTACTAAAAGTATGTTCAGTAAATGCACTCAATACTTGGGGCTCTTTTTTGCATCAATTACTGCATCAATGCAGCGTAGCATGGAGGCGATCAGCCTATGGCACTGCTGAGGTGTTATGGAAGCCTAGGTTGCTTTGATAGCAGCCTTCAGATCGTCTGCATTGTTGGGTCTGGTGTCTCTCATCTTCCTCTTGGCAATACCCCATAGATTCTCTATGGGGTTAAGGTCAGGTGAGTTTGTTGGCCAATCAAGCACAGTGATACTGTTGTTTTTAAACCAGGTACTGGTACTTTTGGCAGTGTGGACAGGTGCCAAATCCTGCTGGAGAATGAAATTTCCATCTCCAAAAAGCTTGTTGACAGAGGGAAGCATGAAGTGCTCTAAAATTTCCTGATAGACAGCTGCACTGATTTTGGTCTTGATAAAACACAGTGGTCCTACACCACCAGATGACATGGCTCCCCAAACCATCACTGATTGTGAAAACTTCAAACTAGACCTCAAGCAGCTTGGATTGTGGCCTCTCCACTCTTCCTTCAGACTCTGGGACCTTGATTTTCAAATGAAATGCAAATTTTAATTTCATCTGAAAACAGCACCTTGGACCACTGAGCAACAGCCAGTTCTTTTTCTCCTTGGCCCAGGTAAGACACTTCTGGCGTTGTCTATTGTTCATGAGTTGCTTGACACAAGGAATGTGACACTTGTAGCCCATGTCCTGGATACGTCTGTGTGTGGTGGCTCTTGAAGCAATGACTCCAGCAGCAGTCCACTCCTTGTGAATTTCCCCCAAATTTTTGAATGGCCTTTTCTTAACAATCCTTTCAAGGCTGTGGTAATCCTGGCCACACCTTACTTGCACTGAGTGTAAAAACTTGAAACTTAACCGAAAAAAATGAACTGGAGTATATCTAAAAACCATGGCCAAAGCAAAGTGATTTGTTGGCGCCCCCACTGATACAAATTTTTAATTATAATACTCCATATGTCCCTACACCTCTATGCCCACCACATATGTATGGTTCTCAACGCAAGGGTAGCTAGCTACCTTTGATCATAAGGTCGATCTGCCAGCTCCTTGGAAGGAGTTTCAATGTACCCCTGTACCTACGGCATATTCAGAAGCTCAGACACTTTTATTGGTTGAACAAAAAAAAAGTGTAAACGTGCTCCTCCTTTATTGGTATCCTAAGTGGCAGCCTACTCTGGCTAGCCTTTGTTCTGACTACACGTTGAAGAATCAGTCAAGTGATAAAATTTCTAAATGTCTACAAACATTATAATTTGGCAATGTTACTTAAGGGTTTTATTTCAGCTATTTTGGAGGAGTCTGCTCCAGGCCAGAAAAGATGGCTCTACAATTATTTAAATTATAAGTGGTGAACAAATCTGAGGTTTCGGGGTCAGACTTGGATTAATTCCCCAGTGTAGCATCTTCATAAACTTTCAACTGGAACTCTGTAATCACATGCCTGGGTTCTATCATTGTAACCCTGAAATCCATAGAAGGGAGAATATGATGGTAGCTGTTGTGAATTCCGTTTGTGGGCTCCCTCTGGTGGCTACTGGTGGTACTGGTTGACTTCTGTCTTGTATCTCCAGTGCACCTGTTCCCATCAGGAAATGGGAGTTTCCTATATAGTCTGGCTTCTCACTCATTTACTTGCCGGCTATCAATGTTACCAGAGCTCCTCTGTTACTTGCTACCTGCTCCAAGTCTGCTGAGTCAGATAAGTTTGATCATTTGTACCTTTTGTCCAGCGTGCATTTATATTAACCTTGCTGCTGGAAGCTCTAGCGAACTGAAATGACCACTCCGGTGTCATGAGTTGATACCGGAGTTTAAAGTCATTTCAGGATGGTATTTTGTAGGGTTTTGAGTTGACCGCGAAGTCCACTTTTGTATTTTCTGCTATCTAGTTAGTGGGCCTCTCTTTGCTGAACCTGTATTCATACTGCGTATGTGTTTTCTTCTTAACTAACCGTTATTATATGTTGGGGGCTACTATTACTTTGGGGTTTTCTCTGGAGGCAAGCCAGGTCTGTGTTTCCTCTGGTAGGGGTAGCTAGATCTCCGGCTGGTGCGAGACGTCTAGGGATAAAACGCAGGTACGTTCCCCGGCCACTGGTAGTTGTGCGTTAGGTTCAGCATCGCGGTCAGCTTAGATTCCATCTTCCTAGAGCTAGTCCTGTTTTTGCCTATTTCCCTGCCATTGGGAATCATGACAGTATAGCCGGCCTGAATGTGTTAAGTATTGGCTGAAGTAGGAGAGAAAAGAAGTCTCTGACACCTTTTTTTTTTTTTTTTTTTTTACTCTGAAGTCTGTTTAGCCATAATTGCAGTCTGCTTCTTTCCCTCCTCTTAATCCCTGAATGGCTCAGATCTCAGCTGCTGAAAAATGGATATCCAGAGCCTAGCTTCTAATCTGAATAATCTTGCTTCTAAGGTTCAAAATATACAAGATTTTGTCATACATGCTCCTATGTCTGAACCTAAAATTCCTATACCAGAGTTTTTTTCTGGAGATAGATCTCGTTTTTTGAATTTCAAGCACAATTGTAAATTGTATCTTTCTCTGAGACCCCACTCCGCTGGAAACCCTGCTCAGCAGGTTAAGATTGTTATTTCCTTGCTGCGGGGTGACCCCCAGAATTGGGCATTTGCATTGGCGCCAGGGGATCCTGCGCTGCTCAATGTGGATGCGTTTTTTCTGGCGCTGGGGTTACTCTATGAGGAACCGAATTTGGGGATTCAAGCTGAAAAGGCCTTGATAGCCCTCTCTCAAGGGCATGATGAAGCTGAAATATATTGTCAAAAGTTTCGTAAATGGTCTGTGCTTACTCAGTGGAATGAGTGCGCCCTGGCGGCGAATTTCAGAGAGGGTCTCTCTGACGCCGTTAAAGATGTCATGGTGGGGTTTCCTACGCCCACAGGTCTGAATGAGTCCATGACAATGGCTATTCAGATTGATCGGCGTTTGCGGGAGCGCAAACCTGTGCACCATTTGGCGGTGTCTTCTGAGCAGGCACCGGAGAATATGCAATGTGATAGAATTCTGTCCAGAAGTAAACGGCAGAATTATAGGCGTAAAAATGGGTTGTGTTTCTATTGTGGCGATTCCGCTCATGTTATATCAGCATGCTCTAAATGCACTAAGAGGGTTGATAAGTCTTTTGCAGTTAGCAACTTGCAGTCTAAGTTTCTTTTGTCTGTAACTTTGATTTGTTCGTTATCATCTATTAATGTGAATGCCTATGTGGACTCTGGCGCCGCCTTGAATCTTATGGATTGGTCCTTTGCCAGGCGCTGTGGGTTTAGTCTAGAGTCTCTGGAAGTCCCTATTCCTTTGAAGGGTATCGACTCCACACCATTGGCTTGGAATAAACCTCAATACTGGACACAAGTGACTATGTGTATGACTCCAGACCATCAGGAGATGATTCGATTCCTTGTGTTGCATAATTTGCATGATGTTTTAGTGCTTGGATTGCCATGGTTACAAACTCACAACCCAGTTCTTGACTGGAAGACAATGTCCGTATTAAGCTGGGGATGCCAGGGGGTTCATGGGGGAGTACCCTTGGTTTCCATTGCTTCATCTACTTCCTCTGAGGTTCCGGCATTTTTGTCTGACTATTGTGATGTTTTTGAGGAGCCTAAACTTAGTTCGCTCCCTCCTCACAGGGATTGCGATTGTGCTATAGATTTAATTCCTGGCAGCAAATTTCCTAAAGGTCGTTTGTTCAATCTGTCTGTGCCAGAGCATGCTGCTATGCGAGAGTATGTTAAGGAGTCCTTGGAAAAGGGACATATTCGTCCATCCTCATCCCCTTTAGGAGCAGGTTTTTTTTTTGTGGGTAAAAAAGATGGTTCCCTGAGGCCTTGTATTGATTATCGGCTGTTGAATAAGATTACAGTCAAATATCAGTATCCTTTGCCACTGTTGACTGATTTGTTTGCTCGTATTAAGGGGGCAAGGTGGTTCTCTAAGATTGACCTTCGGGGTGCGTATAATTTGGTGCGGATTAAGCAGGGAGATGAGTGGAAAACTGCATTTAATACGCCCGAGGGCCATTTTGAGTATCTGGTAATGCCTTTTGGTCTTTCTAATGCCCCTTCAGTCTTTCAGTCCTTTATGCACGATATTTTCCGTGAATATCTGGATAAATTTATGATTGTGTATCTGGATGATATTTTGATTTTTTCCGATGACTGGGAGTCGCATGTTCAACAGGTCAGGAAGGTTTTTCAGGTTTTGCGGGCTAATTCTTTGTTTGTAAAGGGTTCAAAGTGTATTTTTGGGGTCCAGAAGATCTCTTTTTTGGGGTATATTTTTTCCCCTTCTTCTATTGAGATGGATCCTGTCAAGGTTCGGGCTATTTGTGATTGGACGCAACCGACTTCTCTTAAGAGCCTTCAGAAATTCTTGGGCTTTGCTAATTTCTATCGTCGATTTATAACTGGTTTTTCAAGTGTCGTTAAGCCTTTAACGGATTTGACTAAGAAGGGTGCTGATGTTTCCAATTGGTCCTCGGCGGCTGTGGAGGCCTTTCGGGAGCTTAAGCATCGCTTTTCTTCTGCTCCTGTGTTGCGCCAACCTGATGTTTCACTTCCTTTTCAGGTTGAAGTTGATGCTTCAGAGATCGGAGCGGGGGCGGTTTTGTCGCAGAGAGGTTCTGATTGCTCGGTGATGAGACCATGTGCGTTCTTTTCTCGAAAATTTTCGCCCGCCGAGCAAAATTATGATGTTGGTAATCGGGAACTTTTGGCTATGAAGTGGGCCTTTGAGGAGTGGCGTCATTGGCTTGAGGGTGCTAGGCATCAGGTGGTTGTCTTGACTGATCACAAGAATCTGATTTACCTTGAGTCAGCCAGGCGTCTGAATCCTAGACAGGCGCGCTGGTCGTTGTTTTTCTCCCGGTTTAATTTTGTGGTCTCATATCTACCAGGTTCAAAAAATGTGAAGGCAAATGCCCTTTCTAGGAGTTTTGAGCCTGACTCCCCTGGTGATTCTGAGCCTACGAGTATCCTTAAGGATGGGGTGATATTGTCTGCTGTCTTTCCAGACTTGCGACGTGCTTTGCAGGAGTTTCAAGTGGATAGGCCTGATCGTTGTCCGCCTGGGAGACTGTTTGTTCCAGATGAGTGGACCAGTAGAGTCATCTTGGAAGTTCATTCTTCTGTGTTGGCAGGCCACCCTGGAATCTTTGGTACCAGAGATTTGGTGGCCAGGTCCTTCTGGTGGCCTTCCCTGTCTCGGGATGTGCGTGTTTTTGTACAGTCTTGTGATGTTTGTGCTCGGGCCAAACCTTGTTGTTCTCGGGCTAGTGGATTGTTGTTGCCCTTGCCTATTCCGAAGAGGCCTTGGACACACATCTCTGTGGACTTTATTTCGGATCTCCCGGTTTCTCAGAAAATGACCGTCATCTGGGTGGTGTGTGACCGTTTTTCTAAAATGGTTCATTTGGTACCCTTGCCCAAGTTGCCTTCTTCATCGGAGTTGGTTCCTCTATTTTTTCAAAATGTGGTTCGTCTACATGGTATCCCGGAAAAGATCGTTTCTGACAGGGGATCCCAGTTTGTGTCTAGATTTTGGCGGGCGTTCTGTGCCAGGATGGGCATTGATTTGTCTTTTTCGTCTGCTTTCCATCCTCAGACGAATGGCCAGACAGAGCGTACTAATCAGACCTTGGAGACTTATTTGAGGTGTTTTGTGTCTGCTGATCAGGATGACTGGGTCGCCTTTTTGCCGTTGGCAGAATTTGCCCTTAATAATCGGGCTAGTTCTGCCACTCTGGTTTCTCCTTTCTTTTGCAATTCGGGGTTTCACCCTCGTTTTTCATCTGGTCAGGTGGAATCTTCGGATTGTCCTGGAGTGGACACTGTGGTGGATAGATTGCATCGGATTTGGAGTCATGTGGTGGACAACTTGAAGTTGTCCCAGGAGAAGACTCAGCAGTTTGCTAATCGTCATCGTCGTGCTGGTAATCGTCTTCGCGTTGGGGACTTGGTGTGGTTATCTTCTCGTTTTGTCCCTATGAGGGTCTCTTCTCCTAAGTTTAAACCTCAGTTCATAGGTCCTTATAAGATTTTGGAGATTCTTAATCCTGTATCGTTTCGTTTGGACCTAAAGGCATCTTTCACTATTCATAATGTCTTCCATCGGTCTTTGTTGCGGAGGTACGAGATACCGGTTGTTCCTTCTGTTGAGCCTCCTGCTCCTGTGCTGGTGCAGGGTGAATTGGAGTATGTTATGGAGAAGATTTTGGACTCTCGCATTTCCAAACGGAGACTTCAATATTTGGTTAAATGGAAGGGATACGGTCAGGAGGATAATTCTTGGGTGACTGCCTCTGATGTTCATGCCTCTGATTTGGTTCGCGCCTTTCATAGGGCTCGTCCAGATCGCCCTGGTGGTTCTCATGAGGGTTCGGTGCCCCCTCATCAAGGGGGGGGTACTGTTGTGAATTCCGTTTGTGGGCTCCCTCTGGTGGCTACTGGTGGTACTGGTTGACTTCTGTCTTCTATCTCCAGTGCACCTGTTCCCATCAGGAAATGGGAGTTTCCTATATAGTCTGGCTTCTCACTCATTTACTTGCCGGCTATCAATGTTACCAGAGCTCCTCTGTTACTTGCTACCTGCTCCAAGTCTGCTGAGTCAGATAAGTTTGATCATTTGTACCTTTTGTCCAGCGTGCATTTATATTAACCTTGCTGCTGGAAGCTCTAGCGAACTGAAATGACCACTCCGGTGTCATGAGTTGATACCGGAGTTTAAAGTCATTTCAGGATGGTATTTTGTAGGGTTTTGAGTTGACCGCGAAGTCCACTTTTGTATTTTCTGCTATCTAGTTAGTGGGCCTCTCTTTGCTGAACCTGTATTCATACTGCGTATGTGTTTTCTTCTTAACTAACCGTTATTATATGTTGGGGGCTACTATTACTTTGGGGTTTTCTCTGGAGGCAAGCCAGGTCTGTGTTTCCTCTGGTAGGGGTAGCTAGATCTCCGGCTGGTGCGAGACGTCTAGGGATAAAACGCAGGTACGTTCCCCGGCCACTGGTAGTTGTGCGTTAGGTTCAGCATCGCGGTCAGCTTAGATTCCATCTTCCTAGAGCTAGTCCTGTTTTTGCCTATTTCCCTGCCATTGGGAATCATGACAGGTAGCACAAAATAGAAGTTCTTTATTATATCTTGCAAATCTTAAAAAATATTAGAATAAAGTTAAAGAAGTTGTCCACTACAAATTTTTTTTTTTCATAAATCTTGCTATTATGTGCCACTGAAGACATCCACTGTGTTTATTTTAGCAATATTACCTTTTATCATGTTGTAGCAGCACATCTTCAGTGCTGGATCCAGCTCTCATGGGGTTAATCGACAACTTCCTTTCTCCTGAGTTATTGTGCTCTAATACTACAAGTTCCATGATGCTTTGCACAGGCTTCTAAGCCCGAACCTAACATACCCACTCCAAAACACACCCAAACCCCTCCCTCATCTCCCTCCTCTATCTTCAAAAAGATTTGTGATGTCATTTCTGTCCAACCTCCTCTTTTACATTTGACCAACCCACACTCCATTACACACAGAAAGATGGATGGATAGATAGATAGATATGTATCTATATATCTATGTCTATTTCCATAGATATGTCCATATCCATGTTTCTAAACCCCTTCACCCCTGGAGCTTTTTTCGTTTATCGCTCCATTTCTTTCCAGAGCCATAATTTTTCCGTCAATATGGCCATGTGAGGGCTTATCTTTTGCGGGACAAGTTCTACTTTTGAACGACATCATTGGTTTAACCATGTCATGTAACAGAAAATGTGAAAAAAAATTCAAAGTGCGATGAAATTGCAAAAAAAGTGCAATCCCACACTTGTTTTTTGCTTGGCGTTTTTGCTAGGTTCACTAAATGCTAAAGCTGTGTGCACACGTTGCGGATTTGATTGCAGATCCGCAGGGTTTTTTTGCTGCACAGAATTGCATCAAATCCGCAGTGTAGTGCACAACCAATGTAAGTCTATGGGAGCCACAGACTTGTGCACATGCTGCGGAAAAAAACGCACCGAAACGCAGCTTTTTTTTCCACAGCATGTCACTTCTTTTGTGCCGAACTGCAGCGTTTCTGCACCCTTAGGCCATGTGCACATGCTGCGGATTCCATTGCGGAATTTTCCACAGCGGTTTTGATAAATCCGCAGTGCAAAACCGCTGCGGTTTTTCCTGCGGATTTATCGCGGTTTTTATTGCGGATTCTGCAGCGGGTTTTCACCTGCAGTTTTCTATTGGAGCAGGTGAAAAACCGCTTCGGATTCCGCACAAAGAATTGACATGCTGTGGAAAATAAACCGCTGCGTTTCCGCGCGTTTTTTTCCGCAGCATGTGCACTGCGGATTTCATTTCCCATAGCTTTACATGGTACTGTAAATGCATGGGAAACCGCTGTGGATCCGCAGCTGCAGAAACGCTGCGGATCCGCAGCAAAATCCGCAACGTGTGCACATACCCTTAGACTTTCATTGAGTCGGGCACATCCGCAGCAAAACCGGATGTGCTGTGGATGTGGGTCAGAGAAACGCTGCCGTTCGGGGGGAGGGAGGTGTGTGGGCGGTGACTGTGTGTGTGTATGTGTGCGGGCGGAGTCTGCGGGCTGTTCGCATGTGTGCGGAACTGTTCGGGTGTGTGCGGGCGGGGTCTGCGGGCTGTTCGGATGTGTGCGGCGCTGTGCGGGACTGTTCAGGTCTGTGCGGGACTGTTCTGGAGAGTGCAAGACTGTTCGCGTGTGTGCGGGGCTGTGCGGGTTTGTGCCTGGCTGTTCGAGTGTGTGCGGGGCTGTGCGGGTGTGCGCCTGGCTGTTCAGGTGTGCGCCTGGCTGTTCGGGTGTGTGCGGGACTGTGCGGGTGTGTGCGGGACTGTTCGGATGTGTGCGGCCCTGTGTGGGGCTGTTCGGGTGTGTGTGGGACCGTTCGGATGGGTGCGGGGCTGTGCGGGGGGTCTTTTGGGGTGTGTGCAGGCATCATCCGATGGGACTACAAGTACGCAGCATCCAATCTGCAGCTAATTCGGATGTAATCCGGACAGTGGATGCGCACCCTACACTATTCATACATCTGTCAATAGATATATATATCCAGATATATCTATAGATAGATAGATGAAATGGATAGACAGATCTACATATAGATAGATCTATAGATGCATACATCTATCTATTCATATATCATCTATCTGTGTGTAATTGAGTGTGGGTTGGACAAATGTAAAAGAGGAGGTTGGACAATAATGACATCACAAATCTTTTTTTGTTCAATAATACATCTTTATTTAGCTTTCAAAAATGCAGACAAAAACACACCAAAAATGTGCAAAAACTGCAGCAAAAAATGATTAAAAATGCATCAAAACCATGCAAAAAATGCATTGAAAACTGCATCAAAACTGCATCAAAAACGCATCAAAAGTGCCTCAAAACTGCACCAAAAACTGCACCAAAACTGCACCAAATACTGCATCAAAACCGCACCAAAAACTACATCAAAACCGCACCAAAACCTGCATCTAAGCCGCACCAAAAACTGCATCAAAACCGCACCAAAAACTGCCTCAAAACTGCACCAAAAACTGCATCAAAACCGCACCAAATACTGCATCAAAACCGCACCAAACACTATATCAAAACCGCACCAAAACCTGAATCAAAACTGCACCAAAAACTGCATCAAAACCGCACCAAATACTGCATCAAAACCACACCAAATACTGCATCAAAACCGCACCAAAAACTACTACATCAAAACTGTACCAAAAACTGCATCAAAACTGCAACAAAAACTGCATCAAAACCACACCAAATACTGCATCAAAAACACAAGAAAACTACATCAAAACTGCACCAAAACCTGCATCAAAACTGCACGAAAAACTGCATCAAAACCGCATCAAATACTGCATCAAAACCGCACCAAAAACTGCATCGTAACTGCAACAAAAACTGCATCAAAACCGCACCAAATACTGCATCATAAACACAAGAAAACTGCACCAAATACTGCCTCAAAACTGGACCAAATACAGCATCAAAAACACAAGAAAACTGCACCAAAAACTGCATCAAAACCGCACCAAATACTGCATCAAAACTGCACCAAAAACTACATCAAAACCGCACCAAAACCTGCATCAAAACTGCACCAGAAACTGCATCAAAACCGCAAGAAATACTGCATCAAAACCGCACCAAATACTGCATCAAAACCGCACCAAAAACTGCATCAAAACTGCAACAAAAACTGCATCAAAGCTGCACCAAATACTGCATCAAAAACACAAGAAAACTGCACCAAATACTGCATCAAAACTGCACCAAAAACTGCCTCAAAACTGCACCAAAAATTGCATCAAAACCGCACCAAATACTGCATCAAAAACACAAGAAAACATGAACCAAAAACTGCATCAAAGCTGCATGAAAATCACGCTAAAAACTGCATCAAAACTGCATCAAAAAACGCATCAAAACCACACGAAAAACTGAATCAAAGCCATGCAAAAAACACACAAAAAACCGCAGCAAGAACTGCATCAAAACCGCACAAAAAACCAGCATCAAAACCATGCAAAAACCGTGAAAAAAAACGTGAAAAAAATGCATAAAAAACGCAGCTGCGTTTTCTGCAAGGAGATGCAGATTTTGTGCAGAAAATTCTGCGCCCAAATCTGCAACGTGTGCACACAGCATAAAACTGACCTGTCATTATGATTCTCCAGGTCATTCCGAGTTCATAGACACCAAACATGTCAAGGTTATTTTTTATCTAAGTGGTGAAAAAAAATTCCAAACTTTGCTGAAAAGAAATAAAATAATTGCGCCATTTTCCGATACCCGTAGCGTCTATATTTTCTGAGATATCGGGTCGCGTGAGGGCTAATTTTTTGCGTGCCGAGCTGACGTTTTTAATGATACCACTTTTGTGCAGATACGTTCTTTTGATCGCCCGTTATTGCATTTTAATGCAATGTCGTGGTGACCAAAAAAACATAATTTTGGCTTTTGATTTTTTTTCTCGCTACGCCGTTTAGCGATCATGTAAATTTTTTTTGTTGTATTGAAAACAGCTGACATGTTGCGGCTTTGAAGTGGGCTCACCGCCGAAGCCCACCTCAAAGCAGGGGATACTGCCAGCTGACGTACTATTCCATCAGCTGGCAGAAAGGGGTTAATGAACAATATGTTTCAGTTAAAAAAAACAAAAAAAAAAAATGGCGTGGGCTCCCGGGGGCCAATATTTGTAACCTGGGAAGGGGGTAATACCCATGGCCCCTCTCTAGGCTATGAATATCAGCCCGCAGCTGTCTGCGTAACCTTTACTGGCTATTAAAATAGGGGGACCCCCCCCAAAAAATGACATGGGGTCCCCCTTTGTTTTATAGCCAGAAAGGCTACGCAGACAGCTGCGGGCTGATATTCATAGCCCAGAGAGGGGCCATGGATATTGCCCCCCCTGGCTACAAATACCAGCCCCCAGCCGCCCCAGAAATGGCGCATCTGTGAGAAGCACCAATTCCGGCACTTAGCCCCTCTCTTCCCACTCCCGAGTAGTGGTAGGATATGGGGTAATAAGGGGTTAATGTCAATTTGCTATTGTAAGGTGACATTAAGCTGGGTTAATAATGGAGAGGCGTCAATATGACGCCTATCCATTATTAATCCTAGTGTAGTGAAAGAGTTAAAAAAATTAATAAAAAGACACAGCCAGAAAAAAGTATTTTAATATTCTTAATTTAACCATACTTACCATACTTCAGCGCCTGCAAAAAACGTCAAATAATAAATCGTATACTACCTGTCTGCCGTAGTCCAATTAATAACGAGTGTCCCACGATGATCTCCCCTATAGAACAGTGACATCGGGTGATGTCACTGCTCTATAGGACCTCCAGTGACACACTGACAGGAGACAATGGAGACAATAAGGTTACTATACTTCACTGGTCTCACTTTATGGCATTTGCTGCGTGGGAACTTTCTCACACAGCAGTGCCAAAAATGAGACTAGGGACTATTTTCTCACAGGGGCGTAGGAATACATTGTGAGGAATACATTGGGGAAGGATACCTTCCATCATTGTATTCCTGTAGCCCCTGGAGAGCGGTCACATCAATACATTGTGGAATACATTATTGTATTCCTGTAGCCCCTGGAGAGCGGTCACAACAACAGATGCTGCTGTTCTCCATGGGAGATCGTCGGGACACTCGTTTTACACTGTGTTCCAAATTATTATGCATATTGGATTTAAGTGTCATAAAGATTTAATTGTTTTGTTTTTCAAATAAACAAATGGATGGTATTGTGTCTCAGGGCTCAATGGATCACTGAAATCAATCTTAAACACATGTGATAATTAGTTTTCCAGGTGATTCAAATTAAAGGAAAGCTACTTAAAAATGATGTTCCACATTATTAAGCAGGCCACAGGTTTCAAGTAACATGGGAAAGAAAAAGCATCTCTCTGCTGCTGAAAAGCATCAAATAGTGCAATGCCTTGGTCAAGAGATGAAAACATTAGATATTTCCTGAAAACTTAAACGTGATCATCGTACTGTTAAGAGATTTGTAGCTGAATCTGAGCACAGACGTGTTCATGCTGATAAACGCATAATGAGGAAGATTTCTGCCAGGCAAGTTCATCGGATTAAGAGAGCAGCTGCTAAAAAGCTGTATGTCGCATGGGGCATTTCGCATGTTGTCACATGTCGCATGTTACATGTCGCATGGTGCATGTCACATGGTGTATGTTCTGTATGTGTGTAATGTATGTTGTATGTATGTATGCACTGTATATGTGTGTATGTGTTTTTTTGTTTTTTTTACATTCAACACATTAGCCGGATGATGGGACTACTACTGTCCCATCATTGGCTAATGTGTCACTCACTGCCACTGTAGCAGGCAGAGCCCGATGGGACTTGTAGTCCCATCAGACGATGCCTGCACACAGAGACACACACCAAAGACCCCACTGCACAGCCCCGCAGACCCCCGCCCACACACTCCACCACCTTTGGGAGATTTACCGCGCAGACCCCCACCCCCCGACACCACCACCGCATCGGCCGCCGCCACCGCACCGGCCGCCGCCACACCAGCTGCCGACGCCACCGCACCGACCGCCGTGACTGCACCAGCCGCACATCTTAGCCCCGCCCCCAGCACAGCCCCGCCAGCCCCCAGCCCCGCCCACAGCCCAGTCACTCTTGAGCGACTGCTGTCTGTGGAGGCTGGTCACGCCTGTTGCTGACGTCACGCCAATTTCCAGAGTCTGGAAATTGACGTGATGTCGGCAGAAATTAGCGGCGGCTGCAGCCTGAGGTCACGTGACCTGGACTCAGCCGTTGCCATAGCGCCGCTCACAGGCGAAAACAGCAACAGAAGGTATTTATAAAATTCATTAGGGGGCCCGGGGGTATACATTGGGGGGTTAACTGAAAGTAGTGGACAACCCCTTTAATTTCTATATTTCTAAAGCTTAATTCGTTTCCATTTATCTGGTTATCTGTGTTCCCCACCTTTAGCATGGTGCAAAAATGTTACAAGGAAACTGATGTGGGGACTGATCCCATAGTTTCCCATGGAATCTGGTCTGAGGTCTGATTGATTTAAGGGGGTCTTCTCAGAGGTATGATTATTTAAGGATCTGGTTTGAGGTTTGATTAATTTATGGGCACTAATCTGATGAAATGTACAGTATGTCATAAGAATACCAGTCATGAACTTTGGCAGAATATGTGAAAATTAAAAGGACAGTATGCGTCAGGAACAAACCCACTTAGTACCCACAAAATAGAAATTCAGGAGTGTGTTACCACCACCCAAGAGCTTGTAGCTGGACGTTCCCTCACTCGACGTAAAGGTTCAGTACACTGCTCTATCTCTATATTTAAGCTCCCTGAACAATGCGAAGTGCCCTCACAGACCCCCAACATGAAGGGCACATGCCTCTATGCATCCTCCCCTAGTTATGCCCTTAATAATATTGATCTGGTCTGGTTTTCGTTTGAACAAATAATAATAAGTCTTGGTGTAACTAGTTCAGAAATGTTAACAAGTTAACACCTTTACTGTTTGTGTTCAGCTCAGAGTTTCAACTGACTGCAGAAATATATATCTGTGTGTCTAATTAGAACCAGGATTTATCAGAAATACAGGTAGAACTGCTCTCGCTTTTCAGGCTTCCTAAGTGCTTACATACAGTGCCTTGCGAAAGTATTCGGCCCCCTGGAACTTTTCAACTTTTTTCCCACATATCATGCTTCAAACATAAAGACACCAAATGTAAATTTTTGGTGAAGAATCAACAAGTGGAACACAATTGTGAAGTTTACCGAAATGTATTGCTTATTTTAAATTTTTGTGGAAATTCAAAAACGTAATACTTTGTTGCACGACCTTTTGCTGCAATTACAGCTGCAAGTCGCTTGGGGTATGTCTCTATCAGTTTTGTACATCGAGAGACTGAAATTCTTGCCCATTCTTCCTTGGCAAACAGCTCAAGCTCAGTGAGGTTTGATGGAGATCGTTTGTGAACAGCAGTTTTCAGCTCTTTCCACAGATTCTCGATTGGATTGAGTTCTGGACTTTGACTTGGCCATTCTAATGTTAGGGCTAGCGGAATGTACCAAGTAATAGAGAGAATTATATGAGGTGCATTCGCAGCCCGGGGTCCACCGTGCAGAGATACCTGCTGCAAAGTAATGGCGGATGGACACTGAGCTCACATGTGGGTTAAACTTCACCCCGTATGAAATGAAAGCGAGCTCTGTTGCCTCACAGAGTCGCGCTGTACACAGAGATAAATACCCTAACTAGGATTGTGCTTGCTCTGGAACTCTTCTGTGCTAACACCACACATGAAGGAACCAGATGCTAAGCCAAGGCTAATTGCCCCCACTGACGCTAGATGCCTGCCTGAGAGTACAGCCCCAAAGCTAAACAGACTCACACCACATATATACTGAGTGTTAGAGTATCCACTGGCAGCAGCCAAACACATATGATACTAGCGCATGGCCGTGCAGCCATGCAAACCTTTTATAGTTGTAGCTCTCCTAGTGGACCAATAGGAGCTGCTACAGGACCTGAGCGTGTGACCCCCGATCTCCAATGAGAGGTCTTCCCTTGGGCATGCTCAGAAGGAGAAACCAGGACTATGCCCCAGAAGCGCCTGCTCGCCGCCGAACAGTATTGGTTATAATGGCTGAACCTGGAAGGGCAGCAGTAACCAAATGTGCAGTATCTGTCCGAGCCAGGTGCTGGGACCAACGTCTCCACTGTGCAGGTTCCACTGTGGCTGGAGATGAATGGGAGACCGCAGCGGACATGGTTCGAGATTCCCCCTGTGCAGTGGCAGGAACTCGACACCTAACATCTAACACCTGGATACATTTATTTGTGAACCATTCCATTGAAGATTTTGCTTTATGTTTGGGATCATTGTATTGTTGGAAGACAAATCTCCATCCCAGTCTCAGGTCTTTTGCAGGTTTTCTTCAAGAATGGTCCTGTATTTGGCTCCATCCATCTTTCCATCAATTTTAACCATCTTCCCTGTCCCTGCTGAAGAAAAACAGGCCCAAACCATGATGCTGCCACCACCATATTTGACAGTGGGGATGGTGTCTTCAGGGTGATAAGCTGTGTTGCCTTTACGCCAAAGATATCGTTTGGCATTGTTGCCAAAAAGTTCGATTTTGGTTTCATCTGACCAGAGCACCTTCTTCCACATGTTTGGTGTGTCTCCCAGGGGGCTTGTTGCAAACTTTAAACAACACTTTTTATGGATATCTTTGAGAAATGGCTTTCTTCTTGCCACTCTATAAAGGCCAGATTTGTGCAGTGTACGACTGACTGTTGTCCTATGGACAGACTGTCCCACCTCAGCTGTAGATCTCTGCAGTTCATCCAGAGTGATCATGGGCCTCTTGGCTGCATCTCTGATCAGTCTTCTCCTTGTTTGAGATGAAAGTTCAGAGGGATGGCCGGGTCTTGATAGATTTGCAGTGGTATGATACTCCTTCCATTTCAATATGATCGCTTGCACAGTGCTCCTTGGGATGTTTAAAGTTTTGGAAATCATTTTGTATCCAAATCCGGCTTTAAACTTCTCCACAACAGTATCATGGACCTGCCTGTTGTGTTCCTTGGTCTTCATGATGCTCTCTGTGCTTCAAACAGAACCCTGAGACTATAACAGTGCAGGTGCATTTATATGGAGACTTGATTACACACAGGTGGATTATATTCATCATCATTAGGCATTTAGGACAACATTGGATCATTCAGAGATCCACAATGAACTTCTGGAGTGAGTTTTCTGCACTGAAAGTAAAGGGGCCTGAATAATATTGCACGCCCCACTTTTCAGTTTTTGAATTTCCACAAAAATTTAAAATAACCAATAAATTTTGTTCAACTTCACAATTGTGTTCTACTAGTTGTTGATGTTTGATTTGAAGCATGATATGTGGGAAAAGGTTGAAAAGTTCCAGGGGCCGAATACTTTCGCAAGGCACTTTATAACCATTATTTACTATAAATAAAAGGTCTCGAAATGCGTAAGCAGGTAAACGGCAGGGTTATGTGGGAGTGGAATCAGAAGTGATGGCATATCGCTAGAAGTTACCATTTTTGCTGATGAACTCTGAAGGAGTTACATTAGCATTTATGCACTTTCGCAATATTTCACCGCCCGGCTGCCCTCCAGACTTTCAGCACTGCAAGACACTACAGTCCCATTTACTTGCAGCACCCACCACCAATCATTACCTTATAGTGATATGCAGGGCTGCCACTAGAAATTTCGAGGCCCCATACTGGCAAATTTTTCTTGGCCCCCTTGAGACTCCACCCAGGCTCCACTCCAGCCCCGCCTCCACCCCTCGAACTGTCCACAGTCCCACCGCTCTCTCTTGGAAAAACTCTACTTCTCACCTATCACACATTAACAGTTCCCATCACCAGATCACACATATAGCCGGCAGCTTTTGTTTTGGCCAAAAGATTTTTTAACCTGCCACCATAACACGGTAGACACTTTTGGCCAGGCCCTACTCTGCTGTAACCTACTAAATATTTGTTAAAATATGCAATACAATTTAGGTATAATTTTATTTATTTTTCAATTTGTAAAATGACCAATTATACCACATACAAGGAACAAATACCGCTACACCATGTCCAGACCACATATTACTACCACATAGTGACCAAATAGCACATACAAGGGACAAATACCACCACACCATGTCCAGACCACATATTACCACCAGTGACCGAATAATATCATATACAAGGAACAAATACCACCGCACGATGACCAGACCACATATTACCACCACAAAGTGACCAAATAGCACATACAAGGAACAAATACTGCAGCACCATGTCCAGACCACATATTACCACCACAGTGACTGAATACTACACTGATCAGTAATAAAAAAAAACACAATACTATCACCATAAGTGCCATTATACACAGGAGATCTCTACTTAGTATGCATTGTCTGTGTACAGGTAATACAGTGATCACTGGTGACATTATACACAGGAGCTCTGTATATAGTATACAGTGTATAGTGTCAGTGTATAGGAAACACACTGACTCACCAGTGACGTCTCTAGGTGAAGTCCTTCATCTTTATTTTTCATCTTTTATCCAGCACAGACCGCCGTCACTTCTTCCAGCCAGGGCTCGTCTCTATAGGAAATAACACAGTTATTTCGAGCTCCGCTTGCTGAACACATTACTTAAATTTTTCCCAACTTTTCCATTACACCACATGAAGAAAAAAAGGCGACATAGTATCACTCTACACAGTAACAGGACCGCCCCCCATTTAATACAGTATCCTCAAAAACTAAAATAAATACGTCACTGCAGTAATAATATCCCTTAATTAGCCCCTATGGTAATATCCCCCATCCTGGCCCCTGTGTGTCTCATTCCTGGCTCCAGCCATATGTTCTCCCATCCTGCCCTCATGAATATCCATCCTGCCCCATATGATCTCCCCATCCTGCCCCATCTGTCTCCATCATATCCATCCTGCCCCATGATCCTGCACGATCTGTCTCCAATCCAGCCCCAGTGTCTCTAATCATGCCCCCATGTCTTTCATTCTGCCTCATGTCTCCATTCTGCCCCGTATCTCCATTCTGCCCCCAGTGTCTCTACCATTCTGCCCCCAGTGTGTCCACCATTCTGCCCCCAGTGTGTCCACCATTCTGCCCCCAGTGTGTCCACCATTCTGCCCCAGTGTGTCCACCATTCTGCCCCCAGTGTGTCCACCATTCTGCCCCCAGTGTGTCCAGCATTTCTGCCCTCAGTGTGTCCAGCATTCTGCTCCCAGTGTGTCCAGCATTCTGCCCCCAGTGTGTATAGCATTTCTGCCCCCTGTGTGTCCAGCATTTCTGCCCCCAGTGTGTCCAGCATTTCTGCCCCCAGGGTCTCCAGTATTTCTGCCCCCAGTTTCTCCAGCTTTCTGTCCCAGTGTGTCCAGCATTTCTGCCCCCAGCGTGTCCAGCATTTCTGCCCCCAGTGTCTCCAGCATTCTGCCCCCAGCGTGTCCAGCATCTCTGCCCCAGTGTGTCCAGCATTCTGCCCAGTGTGTCCAGCATTCTGCCCCAGCGTGTCCAGCATTCTTCCCCGGGGCCCCCTGGATCACCGCTCTCAAAAAAAGAAAAACACGAGTTCTTACCTGGCCGCGCTCCTGCGGTGGGCGGCGAAGCTCCCTCCCTCCACGCAGGTGAAGCGTGCACTCACCGGCGGCTGACAATGACGTCAGACGCTGGCGAAGTGCGCGCTGCAGCTCACGTCAGCTGCCAGCCTCCGATTGGCTGGCGGCTGTTAATTACTGACGTGCGGGCACGAGCCAGCACGTCAATAGCGTTAAACTGCCGCAGTGGCGGTAGGGTAGGGGCCCGGTGAGCAGATGAGACGGGGCCTGATGCGAGCCCCCTCTGCCCACCGTGCATCATACGCCAGTCAGGGCAGTAATGCCCTGATGGCAGCCCTGGTGATATGTAATAAAACTGAAAGATGGGGATACTGCAGCCATTGAGATACAGTGATGTAGATAAGGCACAATATTGTCTTTTAATATAGTGGTTATAAAATATTCAATTTTTATCATGGTGCTGGGCATGTTGCCAATACCTTGTCTTAAATCATTCTGCAAGAATGACTCTCAATACTTGCCCAATAAATATTTTTGAATAATCCTTGAGAGAACACAGATATGAGCCATATTGTAAGACAATGGAATACCCTTGTAAAGAATAATAACCATTTATCAAGAAGTATAATATGAAGGGTTGTCCACCTTTCTGGGCTTTTTTTGTTAATTATATGCATGCAATTGGTGCTAAAAATATTTTTTTTATTGGATTTTATTTCATTTGCTTTCCGTAGCTTCTGTGTTGCACTGTCTTGCTGGCTGCAGAATAAGTTAAAGGGAACCTATCACCCCGTTTTTTAAAGATTAGATAAAAATAGTGTGAAATAGGGGCAGAGCTGGGCTTTACATTACTGCCTTTTTGGTGCCTTTACACCCCCGTTAGGCTGCCGAAATACCTTTGTGAAGTGGCCGTTTTGTCCTGTCACTCAAGTTGGTCAGGTCGGATGGGCGTGGTCACAGCGCTGTTTCTCCCCCAGATCAGGCTCATCATTACGTTGGTGGCGTAGTGGTGTGCGCATGTCCAAGGTCCCGAATCCTGCACAGGGGTGTGAAAATAGCAGCGATGTCCGTTATTCCATTGGTGGTCGGTGGGCGCGGCCATCTTGCTTTGGCCGCGCGTGCGCAGAAGCGGCGCTCTGCTGGCCGCGGCTTCAGGAAAATGGCCGCGGGCATCCGCGCGTGCGCAGATGGCTATCGCGGCGGCCATTTTCGTGAAGCAGAGTTCGCATCTCGGCTTCACGAAAATGGCCGCCGCGATAGCCATCTGCGCACGCGCGGATGCCCGCGGCCATTTTCCTGAAGCCGCGGCCAGCAGAGCGCCGCTTCTGCGCACGCGCGGCCAAAGCAAGATGGCCGCGCCCACGGACCACCAATGGAATAACGGACATCGCTGCTATTTTCACACCCCTGTGCAGGATTCGGGACCTTGGACATGCGCACACCACTACGCCACCAACGTAATGATGAGCCTGATCTGGGGGAGAAACAGCGCTGTGACCACGCCCATCCAACCTGACCAACTTGAGTGACAGGACAAAACGGCCACTTCACAAAGGTATTTCGGCAGCCTAACGGGGGTGTAAAGGCACCAAAAAGGCAGTAATGTAAAGCCCAGCTCTGCCCCTATTTCACACTATTTTTATCTAATCTTTAAAAAACGGGGTGATAGGTTCCCTTTAACTGAGAATCCATCAGTCAGCCCTCTATGACGATCCGACAGGGAGTTTGTAACTCTTATCTGTCTTTTTCGGATCTCCTCTTAGATGATTTGTGGCTACAGATCACATCAGAGTTGAATTTTCGGAGGAGGATATAAAAGACAAATGGTGCAAAACCCCATTGTAGAAATGGTTTATAGCCCCAACTTCATGTATTTAAGTAAAAAATATGTCCCCAATGGTGGACAACCAAATTTACAGTCACACAAATTTAACCAAAAACCAGTGCAACAAGAATAAATCTTTGTTCCCCACTGTAAGTTAGTAAATTGAATTACCTTGCAGAGCTTCATATAGTCTTCAGTGGAGGAGATTTCACGTAGCACTTACTGAATGTTGAACATCAGGGCTTGGAAGGTCAGGCTCTCGCAGAGTCCTGCAATGGCAGACTTAGAGGATGAAGAAATAACTTTAAATTTAATTCCTGGGGACCCAAAAAATACATATTGTATCATTAAAAATTATTGCCTACCTGTAATTTGTGTGCCATAAAACAAACAAGTTGTTATTTAACCCTTTCCATGATGGACATACTGTACATTGAGACATATGTATTGATGTCATAGGTCTATGGAAAGTCCTTCAAGTCTTTCCTTATCTCTCAGGTCCTCATATCGGCCATTAGAGGATACGAGGACCTGAGAGATAAGGAAAGATTTGAACGACGTGCCATGGGGTACATTCCTATTCCAGAAGGACTTGAACTATATGGATAATCAATTGAGTTCCTCATACATTTCTCCATTGAAATTGTGGCAACAGCACAAACGACGCATCCGTCATTACACTGGATGCGTCACACACGTTTTTCACAATTTTCGGAACATCCGTCGACACGTCATTTTACTGCACAACGACGTACAGCAGACAACGCAAGTGTGAAAGAAGCCTTATAGAGACATGTCAGAAATATTGATAAATCAAAAATAGGATATTAGGGTTATAAAAGAGTGTACAACATTGTAATACATGGATAAGGATTGTAGAAGCGTGACTGGGGGTGGGGGGTGTTGTATTTACATTTATTAAAAAATGGGGAAAGTATTATCATTTGTACTCTAATGCATGCTTATGCATGTGGAGCGCCCCCAAACGCAGGGCCGCGGGATACTCGGTACCGGGCCTCTCTGTCTCGGTCCTGGGGTTGTCACGGTGGCTAGACCCGGTCCGTGACCCTGCTAAGGGGCATCCAATGAAAGGTGTGATGATGATGCGTGGTGCAAGGCGCGATGAATAACGAGGACACAGGGTTGCAGTCTCTTTACCTCTTTACTGAAGGCTTCGGCATCCGCAATCCAGAGCACTGGTAACAGGGCTGGCTGAGACCGTCCGGTCCGAAGGCACATCCAGAGTTCCCTTTGCAGGTGGAAATCAGTGCCTACCAACTAGCGCCTGGGTGGTGTAGTACCTCCCTGCTGAGCACCACGAGATAGTCCTCACAACTGTCGTACTTGTTCTGATGTTCGTTCTCTCTCCGTCCCCCAGATGATATGGCTAGGACGCACCCGTATGACGGGTAGGCCTGGAGTTCTAGACCCTAGAGTCGCCCCTCTCCCACAATTGCCTCCTATGTCTGCTTAGGTGATTTAGGTGAGACAGCCAACCTATAATTAACTGTCCTGCCGCTGTTTGAAGTAATGCGTGGAGCCCAATACTTCCTCGGCGTCCCGGCCACCGGCTACGCGCCTCAGTAGGATGTTGCTGATCTCAGGGCACGACTCCTACTGGTTCTATTCTCCTTCGTGCTGTGATCTTGTTTCTCACTTCTCCACAATAAACCTCGCTTCTTATCCTTTCTTAAGATACCGCCGCAATGAAGTGGAGGCGCGGGTCCGTAACGATCTGTCCTTTTCGCTAGGCCTCTGTCAGGATCCCACCCCTGACAGGGACCCCCCTGAATCTTCCCAAGCAACCCCTTCTCTCACTAGGTGTTGCCTGGGCAAAACCCAGTCAGCTTCTCCCTAACTTCCAATCCAGCCCCCAGTTTTACCAGATTGTGAGGAGTGGCCCTTTGCTCCCCCTGGTGGCCAGAGTGTGAAGTGTAATGTGTGACTGTGATACCTGAACTCCTTAAGTGCCATCAGACGTACCATCACTCCCCTTAGTGGCGGAGCGACAGTACTGCAACGACCAGGACTCTGGGGTGCTGCACTTGTAATGTTATCCTTTCTGCTTTCTTCAATAAAAAGTATTTGATTTAAAAAAAAAGAAATATTGATAAATAATGCTGAGACCCCCACACACAGTGAGTTGAGACACCCACCACAGAGGAGGAGAAGCACTCAACTAATCTCTTTCCTTGGTGACTGATGATAAGCTCAAGAGAAAATCTATGACATATCCTTTATTAACATTATTAACTGCAGCAAAATGACAAATAGATAAACTATTTAAACGATACCGGCTTGACAAAAGTTACCGTACATGTTAGTAATATTTTGTGACTATTTGAACCTACACCCAAATCACCTTGGAATTCCAACAAAAGATCTGATAAATGCCCACTTTCAAGTATATTTCCATGAGCCCACATGCTTTTGAGGTCCATTTCATGTGACAGTCACAAAAATATAGAGCAGCTAGAAGTTCTAATTTTGATATAATGAGGTAAAATGTGATAAATCAATAATAAGCAAGCAACGCATCCCTCAGTGAGAATGTCTACAGTCATGGCTGAAAGCATTAACACCCTTGAAATTGTTCCAGAAAATGAATTATTTCTTCCAGAAAATTATTGCAATTACACATGTTTTGTTATACACATGTTTATTTCCTTTTTGTGCATTGGAACAAAAAAAAGGCAAATTGGACATAATTTCTCACTAAACCCCAAAAATGGGCAGAACAAAATTGTTGGCACCCTCAACTTAACCCCTTTACCGCCGAGGGTGGTTTGCATGTTAATGCAAAAGTCAATTTTTACAATTCTGACCACTGTCCCTTTATGAGGTAATAACTCTGGAACGCTTCTATGGATCCCGGTGATTCTGACATAGTTTTTCCGTGACATATTGTACTTCATGAAAAAAATGGAAATTTGGCAAAAAAATTTAAAATTTCGCAACTTTCCAACTTGGAATTTTCATGCCCTTAAATCACAGAGATATGTCACACAAAATACATAATACATAACATTTCCCAAATGTCTACTTTACATCAGCACAATTTTGGAACCAATTTTTTTTTTGTTAGGAAGTATAAGGGTTAGAAGTTAAACAGCGATTTCTCATTTTTACAACATCATTTTAAGTCACTTTGAGGGGTCCAGATGATAGAAAATACCCATAAGTGACACCATTCTAAAAACTGCACCCCTCAAGGTGCTAAAAACCACATTCAATATGTTTATTAATGCTTCTGGTGCTTCACAGGAATTTTTGGAATGTTTTTTAAAAAATGAACATTTTACTTTTTTTCACAAAAAATTTAATTCAGACCAAATTTTTTTTATTTTACCAAGGGTAGCAGGAGACATTGGCCTGCAAAAGTTGTTGTGCAATTTGTCCTGAGTACGCTGATACCCAATATGTGCAGGTAAACTACTGTTTGGGCGCATGGCAGAGCTCGGAAGGAAAGGAGCGCTGTTTGACTTTTCAAGGCAAATTTGGCTAGAATTGAGATCGAACACCATGTCGCGTTTGGAGAGCCCCTGATGTGCCTAAACAGTGGAAACTCCTCACAAGTGATAACATTTTGGAAACTAGACCCCTTAAGGAACTTATCTAGATGTGTGGTGAGCACTTTGACACCGCAAGTGCTTCACAGAAGTTTATAACATAGAGCGTTAAAAATAAAAAATCATATTTTTTCATAAAAATGATTTTTTCACCCGCAATTTTTTATTTTCCCAAGGGTAACAGTAGAAATTGGACCCCAAACGTTATTTTGCAATTTGGCCTGAGTATGCTGATACCCAATATATGGGGGGTAAACCATTTTTTGGGGCACATGGCAGAGCTCAGAAGGAAGGAGTGCCAAATTTTTTGCTGTTCTGGTTTGCAGATGCCATGACGCACTGGGAGAGCCCATAAGGTGCCAAAACAGCAGAGCCCCTGTAAGTGACCCCATTTTATGAACTACACCTCTCAATTAATTCATCTAGGGGTGCAGTGATCATATTGACACCATGGGTGTGTGACAGATACCATTGGGCAGTGAGAACAAAATAACTACATTTTTACCACCAAAATTTTGTTTTAGCCAAAGATACATTTTCACACAAGAAGTGGGTAAAAATGGCAGCAAAATTTGTCCCACAATTTCTACTGAATGTGGCAAACCTCATATGTGGCTGCACAGTGCTACTTAGCCATGCGTAGAGACTAGGGAGGAACGGAGTGCTATTTGCCAATTCAAGTGAATGGGTCTGTGTACATGTCAGTATGTTTCCACGGACCGTGTGTCCATGGGCAAAACACGCTGACATTTCCATTTTTTAATGTCAGCACGGGCCATAAAACATCTCGCACACATGCATACACATAACACATGGATGTCATCCATGTGACAAGCATCGACGCCGGGGAAGAAGTGTTACAGTAAGCCTGGTTCCCTGTCGCCGGGTGCTGAACACGGCTCTCCTCATTCTTTCCTGCTCTGCCGGCGATCGGCACGAGCAGGGGAGAATGATGAGAGTTACATTTAAGTAATAAAGAAACAACAGGCGCCGGCTGATGGGACTATTACTCCCATCAGCCTACCTCTGCTGCTGCTAATAACAGTGACAGCAGGAGCGGCAGATGGGATTATTAATCTGAAAAAAATTATTCATTAGAAAAAAACCCGTAGTGGGTTCCCCTCTATTTTTAATAACCAGCCAGACAAAACTCACTGCTGGGGGCTGCAACCCTCAGCTGTCATCTTCAGCTAGGTTGGATATCAAGAATAAAGGGGTCCCCACGCCATATTTTTCAATTAATAATTTTAAAAAACGGCGTGGGGTCTACCCCTCATTTTTGACAACCAGACTTGCTAAAGCTCACAGTTGGGGGCTGGTATTCTCAGGCTGGTAAGGGGCCATGGATATTGACCCCACCAGCCTTAAAATAGCAGCCCGCAGCTGCCCAGAAAAGGCACATCTATTAGATGCACCAATTCTGGCACTTTGCCCGGCTCTTTCCACTTGCCCTGTATTGGTGGGAAGTGGGGTAATAGTTGTGGGGTTGATGTCACCTTTATATTGTCAGGTGACATTAAGCCCGTGGCTTAATAATGGAGAAGCGTCTATAAGACACCTATCCATAACTAATCCTATAGTTCTATGGTAAATAAAGACACAGCAAGAATAAAGTCTTTATTTGTGAAATAACACTAAACACAGTTTTCCATTTTTATTATTACAACTAATTCCAGTGAAGCCCTCGATCTCCTGTAATAAAAGTAAAATAATAAAACAACAATATACCATACCTGTCCGTTGTTGTGTCCCACGCAGTAATCCATGTCTGGGGGATAACTTGTTTTCAACCTGGACGGTGCCAAGATGTGACCGTCCCGGCTGAAACCCACTGGTGAATGAGCTGCTGGGAACGTTGCGTCAGTGACTGGGGTTGACGTCCTGGAAGTAACCTCCAGTCACTGTGCTCCGTTCCCAGCCGGGCTGAGCTGCGGTGACTTCAGTGAGATTCCCGCTAGCACCGTGCTGTCTCTTTTATTACTTAAATGTAACTCTCATCATTCTACCCTGCTGGTGCCGATCGCCGGCAGAGCAGGGGAGAATGATAAGAGCCGTGTTCAGCACCCACCGCTGGGGAACAGCGCTTACTGTAACGCTTCTTCCTTGTGGTACTGATGCAGCACATGCATGCCACACGTGTGCCGCAAGTATTACACACACGGACACTGACATCTCCAGTACCGGAAATATCAGGACGTGTGAAAGAGACCTTATAGCAGGCTTTTATCTTTGGCTGCTGTCACACACTAAAAGACAGTTTTTATTGCAAAAAATAGTTTTTGCATCACCATATTTTGAGAGCTATAATTTTTCCCCTATTTTGGCCCACAGAGTCATGTGAGGTCTCGTTTTTTGCGGGACGTTTTCATTGGTACCATTTTCGGGCACATGACATTTTTGATCGCTTTTTTTTCCGATTTTTGGGAGGCAGAATGAACAAAAACCAGCAATTCATGAATTTCTTTTGGGGGGGCGTTTATACCGTTCCGCGTGTGGTAAAATTGATAATGCAGTTTTATTCTTTGGGTTAGTACGATTGCAGCAATACCTCACTTATATCATTTTTTTATGTTTTAGCACTTTTATACAATAAAAGCTATTTTATATAAAAAATAATTCTTTTTGCATCCCTTTATTCTGAGAGTTATAACTTTTTTATTTTTCCGCTGATGGAGCTGCCTGGGGGCCAGTTTTTTGCGGGACAAGATGACGTTTTCAGCAGTGACATGCTTATTTATATCCGTCTTTTTGATCGCTTGTTATTCCACTTTTTGTTCGGCGGTATGATGATAAAGCATTGTTTTTTTCATGAGTAAGACTTCCTATGCAGTCGAAATGCGTCGACTGGGTCATGTCAACCATGTAAATTTTTCTTTTATATGCACCATATTTTCTTTTGAAAAATGAAAAGGAGAATCCAGTCCTGTTGAGCCCGACTCCAATTTTTTCTATTTTCCTTGATGTGAGGCCAGGGCGAGGCCGGTGTCTGAGCCCCAGGTGGATGAGCATAGAGCAACTGGGTGAGCTGGAATCAAGTTTCTATAATTGTTTTTTGCCTTGTTTTTTTATGGTGTTCACTAAAGGGGTTAACTGGTGGGACAGTTTTATAGGTCGGGTCATTGCGGACGCGGCGATGCCAAATATGTGTACTTTTATTGTTTAGATTTTTTTTCATTAAAATATTTATTTAGAGATAGAATAAATATTGATTTTTTTATTATTATTTTTGATTTTTTTAATATATATTTTTACAATTATTTAAAAAAGAATTTTTTCTTTTTTCTAACTTTTTAACTTTGTCCCACTATGGGACAATCATTTTTTGCAGGCTGATCGCTTGTATAGTTTGCAGATGAAGCAGCATCTGCAAGCCACAGAAGCTGTCAGCGTGGCACTGACAGGGAGACTTTTTGATCATGCACTGCACATGATCACCAAGTTTACTAGCTCTGGTGACCCGGATGTTGTAATGACAACATCGATTCACCATGGCAACAATCGGGAGCCCGAGTCACGCCGCGGCGTCTCTTATGCAAAGGCAGTCAGGTCAGCCCCTGTGCCAGCTTCCAGAATGCTGCGATCGTGTTCGATCGGAGTATTTCGGGGGTTAAAGTCCCGGGAGCTGTCTGTGAAAGCTTCTGGCACCTAGTGTCGGGTGCCAGCTGTCAGAATCAGCTGACACCCGGCGGCGCACCCCCCGTGATCGTGGCTGATCACTGAGACGTACTATTCCGTCCATGGTCAAATTGGCCCGGGTCGCATGGACGGAATAGTATGTCTGATGTCAGAAAGGGGTTAATATTTGGTTGCACACCCTTTGGAACAAATAACTGCAGTCAATCGCTTCTTATAACCCTCAACAAGCGTCTTACTCATCTGAACTGGAATTATGGATCACTCTTCTTTTGCAAACTGCTCCATTTCTCTCATATGTGAAGGTTGTCTTGTCCCAACAGCAGTTTTAAAATCTCTCCACAAGTGTTTAATGAGATTTAGATCGTGACTAATTGCTGGCCACTTCAGAACTCTTCAGCACTTTGTTTCCATCCATTTCTGGGTGCTTCTTCAAGTTTGATTAGAGTCATTGTCCTGCTGGAAGACCCATGACCTACATCAAAAATCCAGCTTTCTGACACTGAACACTACTTTGCCACCCACAATCCTTTGGTAATCTTTAGATTTCATGATGCCTTACACACAGTCAAGGCACCCAGTTCTAGAGAAAGCAAAAGAACCCCAAACATCTTTGAACTTCAACCGTATTTGACTGTAGGTTTGTGTTCTATTCTTTGTAGGCCTCATTTTTTTGGTAAGAAAAATGATGTGATTTACCAAAAAGCTCTATCTTGGTCTCATCTGTCCACAGGATTCTTTTCTAGGAAGGATTTTGGCAAACTGCACTCTAGCATTTTTATGTCTCTGTGTCAGCAGTGGGGTCCTCCTGGGTCTCTTGCATAGCGTATCATTTGATTAAATTGTCGATGGAGAGTTCGCGATGACACTGATGCACCCTGGGCCTGGAGGACAGCTTCAATTTCTTTAGAACTTAATTATGGCTGTTTATCCACCATCCAGACTATCCTTTATTGTAACCTTTCATCAATTTTTTCTGCCGTCCATGTCCAGGGAGATTAACTATAGTGCCATAGGTTGTAAACATCTTGATAATTTTGAGCACCATGGACAAAGGAACATCAAGATCTCCGGAGATGGACTTGTATCCTTGAGATTGTTGATGTTTTTTGGACAATTTTTTTTCTGAAGTCCTCAGACAGTTCTCTTCTCTTTCTGTTCTCCATGCTTAGTGTGGCACAGACACACAATGCAAAGTAAACGTCAAGTTTCATCTGGTTTCAGGTGTGACTTTCATATTGCCTACACCTGTTACTTGCTACAGGTGAGTTTGAATGAGGATCACATGCTTGAAACAAAGTTGTTTACCCATATTTTGTGCAGCCCATTTTTAGGGTTTTGTGTAAAATGATGTCCAATTTGCATTTTCTCCGTGTTTTTTTTGTTGCTCCAAAACACACAAAGAAAATAAACAGGTGTATAACAAAACATGCGTAATTGCAATAATTTTCCGTGAGAAATATTTCAATTTTCTGGAACAATTTCAGTGGTGCCAACACTTTTGGTCTTGACTGTATGCCTATCGGTGAAGGTGTGCCCACAATCTCAGATGGATTTTGAACATCCAACCACAGTGTCAGACTATAAGGGGGTTGTTTGTAGTTAGTAACCGTGTGGGCACATAGGTCTGCATAAGTTCTATAAACACACAGAACTCGAATTATCATTTTTGTTTTTTACATCAGTTTTTTTTTGTATTGTGGTATTTGCTGATGATTCATCAAAATGCTGCACGCTGCACAAGAATTTTGCGAAAAGTAAAAAAAAAATTTTCTGTCTTTAAACTTTTCTTGAGACTTTATAGAGCAAAAAGAGACGTGCTTTGCAAAATGTAACAAAATTTGTACAAAATTTGTACAAAATTTCTAGTGTACATGGAATCATTCCAAGGTTGCAGGAGGTGGCTCAAGTAAATTTGTGAGAAATGTTGCTACTTTTTGAAAAATCGTAAATGATGAATCAGGTACTAATAACATCTAAACACCTTAAATCAAGCCTACAGTGGTGAACAAAAAAAAAATATAACAGGCAAACACATAAAATAGACGTTAAAAAAGATGAATTTGGTGCAAACAAAAAAAGCGAAAAACACCAAAAACTCAAGAAAAAACAGGCGCAAATGCCATAAGGAACCAAAATATTTAATTACCAATATTTTTAAAATTACTTTATTTTTAATTGTGATTAGGTAAAAAAACAAACAAAATTGATTGCATAGATGATATTATGTATCCATTAAAGTTGTCTCTTGAGTAGCTGACAACTCTGCAGTAGTTTCCTTCTTGATTTCTGGCAGGGCCGACTCCCCTCCATGAATGACAACTCTGTTGAAGTGTAGTATTAGTGGAATTATGAGGCTGTGTGCACAAGTAGCAGATTTTTCGCGTTTTTTCACTATAAAAACGCTATAAAAACGTGAAAAAAGCATACATTATGCATCCCATCATTTAGAATGCATTCTGCAATTTTTGTGCACATGATGCGTTTTTTTCCGTGTAAAAAACGCATCGCGGTAAAAAACGCAGCATGTTCATTAATTTTGCGGATTTTTTGCAGATTTCCCACTATATTATTGCCTTGGGAACCTCCGGAAAAATCCGCAAAAAAACGCACCAAAAACGCGGTAAAAAACGCGCAAAAACGCATGCAGATTTCTTGCAGAAAATGTCCAGTTTTGCTCAGGAACTTTCTGCAAGAAATCCTGAACGTGTGCACATAGCCTGAAGCTCAGTATTAGTTCTTCTGTGACACATTTAGCTATCAGTGATTTGTTTTGCATCTACAATGCAATCACCGTATTTACATATAGAGATAATAGGCCATTTGAACAAGCAGACAGGGAGGTTGGAAAGCTGTGATTAAGAGAACTGTTCTGAAAGGCTGAGGGCTGGTGATTTATAACTGCATCCCCTCATAAGCTGAGAGGGAGGGGAGGGAAGGTGAGCAAATATGGAAACCAATGGCTGGAGAGAGCTGACTGGGATGTTAAGTGTTAAATGGTTATTTTCAAGCTCTTAAATTGCTTTAATTAATTAGACATCTCGAAACGAAACAAATTTTCAATTGACTTTACTTTTCTATCTGCTGACATTTTTCTGCAATGATAGCATTTAACTCTTAGGCCGGCGTCACACTCAGCGTATGTAAATACGGTCCGTTTTTAACGGCCGTAATACGCAGAAAAGTCCCCAAAATAGTGATCCGTATGTCATCCGTAGGCAGGGTGTGTCAGCGTATTTTGCGCATGGCATCCTCCGTATGTAATCCGTATGGCATCCGTACTGCGATATTTTCTCGCAGGCTTGCAAAACCGACATCTAATGGATTTATGTGCCCAAATGTTCGTTAAAACATATATACAGTATATATATATATATATATATATATATATATATATATATATATATATATATATATATATATATATATATATATATATATATATATATATATGTCATTGAGACACATATATATATATATATTCTGTATTTATATTTAATTCAGCGCGAGATATGTGAAAAGCCGGTAATTCAATTGCCGGCTTTTCATTTCTCCTTCACAAACCCGACAGGATATGAGACATGGTTTACATACAGTAAACCATCTCATATCCCTTTTTTTTTTGCATATTCCACACTACTAATGTTAGTAGTGTGTATGTGCAAAATTTGGGCGCTGTAGCTTGTAAAATAAAGGGTTAAATCGCGGAAAAAATTGGCGTGGGCTCCCGCGCAATTTTCTCCGCCAGAGCGGTAAAGCCAGTGACTGAGGGCAGATATTAATAGCCTAGAGAGGGACCATGGTTATAGGACCCCCCCTGGCTACAAACATGTGCCCCCAACCACCCCAGAAAAGGCACATCTGTAAAGATGCGCCTATTCTGGCACTTGGCCACTCTCTTCCCATTCCCGTGTAGCGGTGGGATATGGGGTAATGAAGGGTTAATGTCACCTTGCTAAAGTTACCTTGAGTCGCGGTGATGCGCCCTCTGCTGGATGTCCTCATATGAACTCGAGCGTGGGAACTTTTCCAAGGCTCCAGTTCATGAGAACAGCGGTGACGTCACTGCTGTTACTGCCGGCGCTGAGACATTCAGTGCAGGGAAGATCTTGGCAGCAGCGCGTGCATTACCAGCGCTCCTGCCGAAAGCAGTTTTAACCCTGTGGACGCCGGGGGACGTGACAGACATCAGAATGTGAGTATGTACTGTTTTTTTTTTTTACTTTTACAATGGTAACCAGGGTAAATATCGGGTTACTAAGCACGGCCCTGCATTTAGTAACCCGATGTTTACCCTGGTTACCCGGGTGCTGCAGGGGGACTTCGGCATCATTGAAGACAGTTTCAATGATACCGAAGTCGTTCCCCTGATCGTTGGTCGCTGGAGAGAGCTGTCTGTGTGACAGCTCCCCAGCAACCACACAACGACTTACCAACGATCACGGCCAGGTCGTATCGCTGGTCGTGATCGTTGGTAAGTCGTTTAGTGTAACGGTACCTTTAGAGCAGGTCTGCTAATCACCATTCTCTGATCTGCCTGTCCAGAGTGGTGTGGTTGTCCAAAACAAGCCACTGATAGCTGAATGTGTTACAGCAGAACTTGTGCTGAGCTTTATAGTTCTACTTATGATACAGTTCTACTATTAACCAGAAATATCACTCAAGAAGGAGAGATCACCCTGCCAGAAGCCAGGAAGCAAGTAAACTGTAAGGAGACTGCAAAGTTGTTAGCTGCTCAGGAGACAACATAAGAATTCCTTGCTGGACTGGACGAGTTATCAACAATCTTAAAGATTGTTAAAAAAACAAGACAGAAGAAGAATCAACGCCTTCAAAATGTGGTGCTGGAGAAGGATGTTATCAATACCATGGATGGCAAGAAGAACAAGCAAATCAATTTTGGATCAAAGCAATCCAGACATGTCACTAGAGGCAAGGATCACCAAGCTACGACTTGCCTACTTTGGACACATCATGAGAAGAGAGCAATCACTTGAGAAGGACATCATGGTCGGAAGAATAGAAGGAACAAGGCGAAGAGGAAGACCAGCAACCCGATGGCTTTATACAATCAAGATAACAGCGGAGAAGACCCTGGTGGACCTATTCAGGCTTGCACAAGATTGATTTTCCTACAGAGTGTTCATCCACCATGGCTCGAGATCAAGCCAAAGATTGTTACTAATAATAATAATAATAATAATAGTATCACCTAGAATCCAGGAAGTAAGGAAACTAAGGAAATTGCATAGCCTTAAGGTACCTTCACACTGAACGATATCGCTAGCGATCCGTGATGTTGCAGCGTCCTGGCTAGCGATATCGTTGAGTTTGACAGGCAGCAGCGATCAGGATCCTGCTGTGCCATCGTTGGTCGGAGCAGAAAGGCCAGAACTTTATTTCGTCGCTGGATCTCCCGTAGACATCGCTGAATCGGCGTATGTGACGCCGATTCAGCGATGTCTTCACTGGTAACCAGGGTAAACATCGGGTTACTAAGAGCAGGGCCGCGCTTAGTAACCCGATGTTTACCCTGGTTACCAGCGTAAATGTAAAAAAATCAAACACTACATACTTACATTCCGGTGTCTGTCCCCCGGTGACGTCACCGCTGTGCTTTCCGGCCGGCACTGACACAGTGCAGGGAAGCGGACGCCGGGGGACAGACACCGGAATGTAAGTATGTAGTGTTTTGGGTTTTTTTACGATTTCGCTGGTAACCAGGGTAAACATCGGGTTACTAAGCGCGGCCCTGCGCTTAGTAACCCGATGTTTACCCTGGTTACCAGGGGACTTCGCATAGTTGGTCGCTGGAGAGCTGTCTGTGTGACAGCTCTCCAGCGACCACACAGCGACGCTGCAGCGATCGGGATCGTTGTCTAGATCGCTGCAGCGTCGCTAATATGACGGTACCTTTAGCTATTCAAGAGAAAATTTTAGAATACTCCTTTAACCCTTCTCCTGGAATGTAACTACTGCACACTCTCAGTCAGGGTCTGAAGGCTCAGCTCCTAATGAAATGAGCTGTACAATATAAAGGATAATATCTGTAATTACAGGATAATGATAACAGATAGAAAAAGCAATCCAATTGCAAACATGCTTATTTTCATGCTGTTTAACTAATTAAAGCAATTTAAGAATTTGAGCATGCCCCTTTAATCTCAGTGTCTGATGGAAATAGAACTGTAGTGTTCACAGATTACAAAACACCCCAGCAAACTTTGGGTAGACATTGAATTACAGACGGATGCGTAGAGATTTCAGCTCTAAAGTCTGCACAATTCCATTTAGAGCTCCTCAGCATGATATAAGCTTGAAGTACATACAAATGCTGAAATGCATTTACAAAGTTACTTAACTTTTTTGAAGCTACTAGAGCACTGGCAAAATTTAAGAGACCACTGAAAAATGTTCAGTTTCATTTTTCTCTCTATAGGTATATTTTTGAGAAAAATGTAAATTGTTCTTTTATTCTGTAAACTTCTCAAAATTTCCAAGAAATAAATTGTGTATTTTTTTCTGACAAAGACAAATGGTCAAAATTAAAAAAACAGTGCTTTCAGACCACAAATAATGCAAATAAAACAAGTTCATAATCATTTAGAAACAACAATACTAATGTTTTAACTCGGTAAGAATAACCATGATTTTTTATCACAGCTTTCATGCGTCTTGGCATGCTTTCCACCAGTCTTTCACACTGCTTCTGGGGCAAAAATGTAAGCAGTTCTTTGATGGCTTGTGACTATCCATCATCCTCTCGATTACATTCCAGAGGTTTTCAATGGGGTTCAGGTCTGGAGATTGGGCTGCCCATGACAGGGTTTGATGTGGTTGTCTCTTAATTTTTTGCCAGAGCTGTATATGTAAACAATGATAAGTTACGCATTTATGCTGGAAAAGGGTTAAGGCATAAGAAAGATCCAGGGGAGTGTCACTGGATTTCTTTACTATAGGGACAGATTTCACTTTGTACAGTATAATAACTGATCCCAGATAGATTATAGATGCAGATGTAGCATTGCTTACTGATGACAATCATATTTCATATGCAAATAAACTCAATTTAAAGGTAATATGTCACATTAAAAATGGGGTTTGATCTGCCAGCAGCTTTTTCTACAGCTGGAGGAGCTGAACAGATTGATCTATAGTTTTGTATTATTTTATTTATTAATATACCTGCTGTCTCTGCATTTAGCAGCCCATGGGGGTGGTCCTAATCAGGGGCGGTTTTAATCAGTGATAGACAGGCCATCAGTAACTATTTAGGACTGTCTACTGGTCTCCTAAGGCCCCCCACCCAACCCCCACAGTCCATGCATTGCAGTGCAAGAAACCCACATTTTTCTTAATATGTAAATAAGCTGTTAAGATCTATAAGATACAGATCTGTATGAGAATCTGCCCCCAGAGCTTATTTTAAATGAATGGGGTCATTACCAGCATGAGACATGTAATAACTGACAGTCTGCTCTCCTTATCTACATGTCTTTCAATGGTAATGCCGCTTTCATTTAAAATAAGCTTTGGAGTCAGATTTACAGGTACATCTGTGTCCAGCCCATAGATCTTAACAGCTCATTTACATATTAAGAAAAACATGGATCTCAAGGTATCATCTTATTCAGCTTTCTATGACCTGCATACCAATATGGACGGCTTAGTAGGGTTGATCTTAATGCCACTTTCCCTTTAACTGTATGCAGCAGACGCCCTCTAGTGGGTTACTACAGGCAGCCCTAATTGTAATGTTTCACTATATAACTATTCAATGAATTTGGTGTTCTGTATCAGAAAAACAAAGCTTTTACCACTATGAATTTCTATGTGAAAGAATTAACATAAACTTTTAATTATAACAATAAAAGGGTGTTCAAGGTGGACGTTGACTATAAATGTACACACATCCACATGTCCCTCCTAGGTCTCTGCATTCCATGATACGTAAATTGAGAAGCAAAATAGAATAGAAAGACTGCAGTAAATCAAGAAAACCTCCAAATGAGCAGACATCATCTGTTTCCTGCCTGTTTTTTAGACGCGCAGACTGACTACAGAGAGCTTATGGGAAGAACTTGGAGAAGTACAACCACACAATTTACCAATATGGCCATTTTACACATGAGCTGGTAATGTATTACTTTCTATGGTTGCCCATCCTGTACTTTAAAAGCCGCACTCAGCTGCCAAGTAGATTTTGTGGCACACCACCTGACATACATAATGAGAAAACCTAATATGTTACCCAGTATGTTGTGTATGATTTTGCACTAATTACCCACAAGACGCCTAACGAGGATAAGTGGATAGTAGGGATTTTCATTCATACATTTGGCAGCATGTGGTTTTAATACAATATGGTAAAAATATGTATAAGTTTATTTACATAGTCATGCAGCAAGTCATACAGACAGTTTGCATAAATGAGCCTAGACATATATGCAGATGAGAAGTGATCCAGTGGTAAAAAATAAAATGGGCACGTGCATGTAAGAGAGGGGTTCTGATAATTAGACAAAACCCTTTTAGAACATTCTATAATATACATGTAACACTAGTCACTATTAATGGACAGGCTGTGAGGCAGAGAAGTCAGATGTTCCGGGGGCAATACCAAGAGAGCATGTAGTAAACTAAGGGAAAAGACAAAGGAATAAGTCAGGTCACAGTCTGGGGTCAGAATACCAGAAAAATAGTGGATCTAAGCAAAGGGGCAAAAACAAACAGGTAGTCAGAAAACGGTCCAAAGGGCTGGCAGCAATAGATCCGAACTCACTGCACAGGAGTCAGGCAAACACATACCAGACAGCGGAAGCTTTGACTGGCAGTGATCTGGGCCAAACAGCTCACCTAAATAGCAGGGCAATTACTAAGAATAGGGAGCACCTGGAGAAATCTCTGCACCCCCCAGTCTCAGATAGGTCAACTGAGAGGTCAATCATAGCACCGACAACTCATCATGCCCCAGCTCTCCTCGGCTATCTGCTAATCATCAGGCCAGCTTGCATTGCATATGAGGTTACCTTTAGCGTCTATATTAGGCAAAGACCTACAATAATGATTTTGCTGAAAATATTAATCTAACATCTCATTCTAAGAGCACATTTAGAAGTATGAACAACACAGCTCGAGCACGGACTGCAATTCACAGACTTGCTGCAGGACTCCTGACCCAAGTGTGACAGCTTCATATACAGCTCTGGCAAAAATTAAGAGACCATCATTAGTTTTGGAAGTTTTATTAGAAGATAAGGTAGATAAGGTTTGTATAAGACATGACCAAATGATTGACATGCATCACTTGTAACCTTTGCAATATCCCAAATATGGTTATATGTAAAAAATTTTATGTACCTTCTAGATGTTGGGAATGTGAACAAATGTATGTACTATTGATATTGTTATTAATAAACGAATTTAAAAAAAAAAAAAATTAAGAGACCACCACATCAAAGCCCTGTCATGGGCAGCCCAATCTCCAGACCTGAACCCCATTGAAAACCTCTGCAATGTAATCAAGAGGATGATGAATAGTCACAAGCCATCAAACAAAGAACTGCTTACATTTTTGCACCAGAAGCAGTGTGAAAGACTGGTGGAAAGCATGCCAAGAAGCATGAAAACTGTGATTAAAAATCATGGTTATTCCACAAAATATTGATTTCTGAACTCTTCCTGAGTTAAAACATTAGTATTGTTGGTTCTAAATGATTATGAACTTCTTTTATTTGCATTATTTGAGGTCTGAAAGCACTGTGTTTGATTTTTTTTTCATTTTGACCATTTTTCTTTGTCAGAAAAAAATACAAAATGTATTGCTTGGAAATTCGGAGACATGTTGTCAGAAGTTTATAGAATAAAAGAACAATTTACATTTTACTCAAAAATATACCTATAAAGAGAAAAATCAGACAAACAGAACATTTTGCAGTGGTCTCCTAATTTTTAGTCAGAGCTGTAATTCTATAAGGCTGTCATGCTCGGGAGATTTGAAGCTAGTCCGTGCATTGTGGTCAGTGCTTGGACCTAGTGATTAGCAAACGTGCTTGGATAACGAGTTATCTGAGCATGTTCACATGTTAGGCCGGTTTCACACGTCAGTGGCTCCGGTACGTGAGGTGACAGTTTCCTCACGTACCGGAGACACTGACACACGTAGACCCATAAAAATCAATGCATCTGTGCAGATGTCATTGATTTTTTGTGGACCGTGTCTCCGTGTGCCAAACACGGAGACATGTCAGTGTTCGTGGGAGCGCACGTTTTACACGGACCCAATAGAGTCAATGGGTCCGCGTAAAACACGCACCTCACACGGACATTCTCCGTCTGGGGTCCGTGTGGCGTGCCGGAGACAGCGCTACAGTAAGCGCTGTCCCCCCCACATGGTGCTGAAGCCGGTATTCATATCTTCCCTGTAGCAGCGTTTGCTATAGAGAAAATATGAAGAATAGTGTTAAAAATAAAGATTTAGGTGTCCGCCGCCCTCCCACCCCCTGTGCGCCCCCCCGCTGGTCAGAAAATACTTATCCGGGTCCCCCGTCGGCTTTCGCTCCTTCCTGGTCTGGCCGCGCCTCCTACTGTATGCGGTCACGTGGGGCCGATCAATTACAATCATGAATAGTCGGCTCCGCCCCTATGGGAGGTGGAGCCACATATTCATGACTGTAAATGATCGGGCCCACGTGACCGCATGCAGGAGAAGCCGAGGCAAGACCAAGAAGGAGCGACAGCCGACGGGGGACCCGGGTAAGTATTTTCTGACCAGCGGGGGGGCGCACAGGGGGTGGGGGGGCGGCGGACACCTAAATCTTTATTTTTAACACTATTCTTCATATTTTCTCTGCAGCAAACGTTACTGCAGAGAGGATATGAATCGCAGCTTCAGCACCATGCAGAGTGGGTACCACACGCTCCGTGTGGTACCCAATCGCCATACGGGCGGCACACGTGTGCCGCACGTATGGCCTCCGTGAGTTCCCAGGCACACGGACACGGATAACTCCGGTACCGATTTATTCCGGTACCGGAATTATCTGGACGTGTGGGACAGCCCTTATCCAAATATCTCGGGCGTGCTCAAATAATATGTTTGAGTCCCTGCAGCTGCATGTTTTGCAATATATGTGGGATGGCCTAACAAACAGGTAATCATGCAGCCGTGGGGACTCAAACATATTATTCGAGCACGCCCAAGATACCCAAATAACACCCAAGAACGTTTGCTCATCACTACTTCGACCGTGTTGCATGGACATTTGCATGACCCCTAAGGCTGAGTTCACATGAGTTTATAAAAAAAAATTCCGATTTTCATTCAGAAAAAAACCAGACAATTTTTCATCTGTATTTTCATTTGTTTGACATCCATTTTTATATATCAGCAGTTATTAAAATATACAAGCTCAAATACAATTTCCTATGTTAAAGAATTGCAATGAATCCGTACAAATCGCATGCTATATATTTGATCCATGTGGGATCCCATTATTTAGGGGTGCACCAGACTTGAATAGGCTTAGATGTTGACGCAGTCCAGTGTTACCCAAATCCAGCCCTGGCCACTGTGAATAGCCGTGATGCTACATCTATTCACAGTCACCGGGTAATGACGTCACCACTCATCAGAGTCGCGGGACCCAGCGGCTCTGAACAGCGGTGATGTCCTAACGATAATGCTCATCAGAATCGACGAGTCACGCTGCCCTCTGTCAGTCTCGTCGACTCTGCTATGCATCATCGTTACTGCCATTCACTGTCGACAGAGTCAGATTTGGGGAACACTGGACTACGTTGGACCTGCATGAGAACCCTTTCTAATAAAGTGGTGAACAAAGCACAATGTCATGATTTTATTTCTCTCTTCTTATGCTTTTCAGGTATAAATTTCAGGACTGCGTTCAATACGGTGGACTACAGCGGATTCCCAGGACTACATCAGACTTGCATGGCTTTTCTTTTTTAATAAATTGGTAAACCATTGAAAGTGTGAGGGTGTTTTTTTTTTTTCAAATAAACTATTTTTTTGTGTGTGTTTTTATTTCTGATTATTGAGTTAGTAATAGGGCTGTCTAACAGACACCCCTCCATTACTAACCCTGGGGCTTGATGCCAGCTGTGATTTTTGACAAATCACTGCTAACATCAACCTCAACTACCGTTACTCAGATTGACATCTAACCTACACACCATGGCAGATCGGCTCACTCGGCTACACACGAAGGTAGTCAATGTAAACACTGCGCCTTTAAGGAAGCACTTGGTTTATCAGTACAGCATAAACCAAGGTTTTAAGCACAAAAATAACAATGGCTCTCTGGGCAAAATAGCAAAACAAAACGGTAGCACTTCGTGCAGTCCTTGCTCTAGTTGGGGTCAGCCCACTCAGGGTTAACAATGTCCTCGTACAAGCACTATATGCACCAACACTCTCCTGGAGTCTTCCTCTCCAGTCCCTCAACAGCCCAGATTAACCCTGGAGTACAGGGAGATATGGTGGACTCCCTCCCACCTGTTCTATGGAGGTTCACTAAAACCAGCCCTTAACATACCTCTCAATAAACCGACCCAACACATAGTGTACCGGAGGAAACGATTCTTGTTTTACATCACTGACACCATCATGCGAAGTGACACGTTTCTCCCCTCCATCACTTCACCTGTGACTGTCACAACACGTAAAGCACTAATTATATACTGTATCTCAAGGATATCTTTCTATTTATCTGTGCTGTATCTATCTATCTATCTATCTATCTATCTATCTATCTATCTATCTATCTATCTATCCATATCTTTAACACCTAAACATCTGTCATTTCTATTCTGGTGTGTCTCACACAAATGGTGCAAACAGATGTCATACCTTATGTCATCAATGTCCACTTATGTGGGACCCATCATCTGTGCTGCCAGAAAAAAACATGTCTACGTGTGAGTGATACAGACACACTTTCCGTGCGCAGCCTCACAGATTATAATGGGTGTGCGTGTGTAAGTGTCTCTGGTATGTGTGAAATATGACACTGTATGTACTGGAGATACTGACATATGAATGGGGCCTTATACTGTGAAATGCTGTGTAAAGAGAAATTAAGGACGAAGACTATAGGATAGATATTTACTACTAGATGGTGGCCCGATTCTAACGCATCGGGTATTCTAGAATATGTATGCGTAGTGTATAGCACAGCCCACGCAGTACATTGCGCAGCCCACACAGTACACGTTGTATATTGCGCAGCCCACGTAGTATATTGCCCAGTCCACATAGTACATTGCGCAGCGCATGTTGTATATTGCGCAGCCCACGTAGTATATTGCGCAGCCCACGTAGTAGATTGCGCAGCGCACGTTGTATATTGCGCAGCCCACGTAGTATATTGCGCAGCCCACGTAGTATATTGCGCAGCCCACGTTGTATATTGCACAGCCCACGTTGTATATTGCGCAGCCCACATTGTATATTGCGCAGCCCATGTTGTATATTGCGCAGCCCACGTTGTATATTGCGCAGCCCATGTTGTATATTGCCCAGCCCACATTGTATATTGCGCAGCCCACGTAGTATATTGCGCAGCCCACGTAGTATATTGCGCAGCCCACGTAGTATATTGCCCAGCCACGTAGTATATTGCCCAGCCACGAAGTATATTGCACAGTCACGTAGTATATTGCCCAGCCACATAGTATATTGCCCAGCCACGTAGTATATTGCCCAGCCACATAGTATATTGCCCAGCCACATAGTATATTGCCCAGCCACATAGTATATTGCCCAGTCACATAGTATATTGCCCAGTCACATAGCATATTGCCCAGCCACATAGTATATTGTCCAGCCACGTAGTATATTGCCCAGCCACGTAGTATATTGCCCAGCCACGTAGTATATTGCCCAGCCACATAGTATATTGCCCAGCCACATAGTATATTGCCCAGCCACGTAGTATATTGCCCTGCCACATAGTATATTGCCCAGCCACATAGTATATTGCCCAGCCACGTAGTATATTGCCCAGCCACATAGTATATTGCCCAGCCACATAGTATATTGCCCAGCCACATAGTATATTGCCCAGTCACATAGTATATTGCCCAGTCACGTAGCATATTGCCCAGCCACATAGTATATTGCCCAGCCACGTAGTATATTGCCCAGCCACGTAGTATATTGCCCAGCCACATAGTATATTGCCCAGCCACATAGTATATTGCCCAGCCACGTAGTATATTGCCCTGCCACATAGTATATTGCCCAGCCACATAGTATATTGCCCAGTCACGTAGAATATTGCCCAGCCACGTAGTATATTCCCCAGCCACATAGTATATTGCCCAGTCACGTAGTATACAGCACAGAGCTACGTAGTATACTGCCCAGTCACGTAGTATATTGGCCAGTCACGTAGTATGCACCATATCCCTGTTAAAGAAAAAAAATTAAAATAAAAAATAGTTACATACTCACCTTCTGGAGCCTCCAGATCGAAGCGTCGGGTTACCGATGCTCCTCGCGCGCTCCGTTCTGAAGATTGCATTGCGGTCTCGCGAGATGATGATGTAGCGGCAGGGCCGTATTTGCCACTAGGCACGTGAGGGTACGTGCCTAGGGCGGGGACAATGCAGGGGGCGGCACCTGAGCAAGGTTTGTTGTTTTTTTTTTTTTTTGTTTTGTTTTAATAAAAGCTGGGTCACCTCCTGACCGACATCGCCCCCCTGCGCCCCCCACCCCCACCCGGCCGCCCGCCTGCCCGCCTGCCCGCCCACCCTCCTTGAAGACGATACTCACCATGCTCCAGTGATGCCTGGTCTCGGCTTCTGCAATCTGCAGCGCTCCTGAATGAGCGGTCACGTGGTACCGCTCATTAAGGTCATGAATATGCGCACATTCATGACCTTAATGAGCGGTATCACATGACCGCTCACGCAGGAAAAAGGTGCTGCTCCCTGGGGAGGACAGAGCGAGAGGGACGTCGGCGCTGCCGCGTGGTGAGGAACAGGTGAGTATGAGGGATGGGGGGACAGGGGAGGGGGGATGAAGGAGGACGGTAAGCAGCGCAATTCAAGATGGGGGTGGGGTGGAGAGATGAGCCATGCATACAGGGGGGGGGAATGTGAGCCATGCGTACAGGAGGGGGGGTGAATATGAGCCATGCATACAGGGGGGCAATATGAGCCATGTATACAGGAGGGGGAATATGAGCCATGCATACAGGGGGGGAATATGAGCCATGCATGCAGGAGGGGGGTCATTATACAGTATGGAGAACTGTGTGGCCGTTATACAGTATGGAGCATCATGTGTGGCCATTATACAGTATTGAGCATCATGTCGGATCATTATACAGTATGGAGAACTGTGTGTGGCCATTATACAGTATGGAGCATCATGTGTGGCCATTATACAGGATGGAGCATCATGTGTGGCCATTATACAGTATGGAGCACTGTGGCCATATTTTTTTTTGTTTATAATTATTGTATATAAAACAGTGTGATCAGCAGTGCTAAATGGCTGTGGTTGGGACGTGGATATGGGTGTGACTATTTGTGAAATGGGTGTGGTCAGAGGCATGGCCTAAAATTTGCCGCAGCGCACTACGCGCGCCGCAAACTTTATACCTCCTTCCCTTCTTCAAAAGTTGGGAGGTATGGTACTGCATTTGCCAGATCATTGCAAGTGCCGCAAATCCCATAGGGAATGAATGAGACCGAACGCAGTGTTGCCGTAAGTGATCCATTACGCGGCACATGCAGAAAAACTGCCGGATCTGCTACAAAAGGCGACTTTCACATCAGCGATTCTTGCCAAAGTCACTGCCGATAGTGTCATACTCACCAAAGGGGGAGGCAGCACTAAAAGTGCCTAGGGCAGCAGAAACTCTAAATACGGCCCTGCGTAGCAGTCTCGCGAGAGCGCAAGTCATCATCTCGCGAGACCGCACTGCATGCAGCGGTCACCAGGGCGTCGCGAGGAGCATCAGTAACCGGCCGCTTCGATCCGGGGGGCCACCGGAGGGTGAGTATGTAACTGTTTTTTATTTTTTTATTATTTTTAACATTAGATATTTTTACTATTCATGCTGCATAGGATGCATGAATAGTAAAAAGTTGGTCACACAGGGTTAATAGCAGCGTTAACCGAGTGCGTTACACCGCGGTCAACGCTGCCATTAACCCTGTGTAAGCGCTGACCGGAGGGGAGTACGGAGCGGGCGCTGTGACCGGAGGGGAGTATGGAGCGGGCGCTGTGACCGGAGGGAAGTACGGAGCGGGCGCTGTGACCGGAGGGGAGTACGGAGGGGGCGCTGTGACCGGAGGGGAGTACGGAGGGGGCGCTGTGACCGGAGGGGAGTACGGAGCGGGCGCTGTGACCGGAGGGGAGTACGGAGTGGGCATGTGACCGGAGGGGAGTACGGAGCGGGCACTGTGACCGGAGGGGAGTACGGAGCGGGCGCTGTGACCAGAGGGGAGTACGAAGCGGGCGCTTTGACCGAAGGGGAGTACGAAGCGGGCGCTGTGACCGGAGGGGAGTACGGAGCGGGCACTGACTGCGGGGAGGAAGGAGCGGCCATTTTCTTCTGGACTGTGCCCGTCACTGATTGGTCGAGGCTGTTTTGCCACGACCAATCAGCGACTTGGATTTCCATGACTGACAGAGGCCGCGACCAATGAATATCCGTGACAGACAGAAGGACAGACAGACGGTAGTGACCCTTAGACAATTATATAGTAGATAAGGGCATATTTACACATTCCGTTTTTGTAGTGTTTTTTCTAGACCAAAAACAAGAGCAATGGCAGGAAAAACGGATACCGTATTTTTCGCTTTGTAAGATGCACTTTTTTCCATCAAATTTGTGGGGGGGGGGAATGGGGGTGCGTCTTACAATGCGGATACACCGCTTACCGGTATTGTTGCAGGCTGGGATGAGTGTGTGTCCGCCGCTGCCCAGGGTGTCCACCACTGAGGGGGGCTCTGCCGGCATTTCGTGAAAGGTCAGAGCCCCCTGGCAGTTCCGTAGTTTCCTTCTGTGCGGTGGTTCCAGGAAAATGGCTGCCAGAGGCAGCACATGCACACATGGAGATCTTGGGACCAAGATCTCGAAAGATGAGATCTCAACGCTGTAATCTCATCTCCTGAGATCTTGGTGCCAAGATCTCCATCTATGCATGCGCCACCTCCCGGGAAGCCATTTTCTCGAAGTCCACCACACAGGAAAGCATGGACGAACTGCTGGGGGGCTCTGGCCTTTCACAAAATGTTGGCACAGCCCCCCTGCAGCACCGGAGATGCCAGCATCACCGGAGACACCCCCGCAGCACAAGAGCCCCTCCACAGCACAAGAGCCCCTCCGCAGCACAGGAGCACCCCCACGCAGCACAGGACACCTGCACACACTCTCATCCCAGCCTTCGGCCTGCAGCAACGCTCCACTCCTGCCTCCTCCAGCAGCGACTCTGGGACTCCGCTTCACCGCAGCCTCCCCCCGGTAAGCAATAAGATGCATGAATTGTAAGAAACACCACCATTTTAATAAAAAAAGTTTTTTTCCTATTTTTCTCCTCAAAATTTGGGATGCGTCTTATAATCCGGAGCATGTTACAAAGTGAAAAATATGGTATTTTGTTACATTTTTATGTGCATTTTGTGTGCATTTTTCACCAATTCAAAAGCACTGCATATTCAAGAAGTATTGTTTTTCCTTGCGGAGATTGACATGCTAAGCATGCCGAGATGAGAAGACTTAAAGCTGCACTGCTCCTCTGGGAAATATGCTAATTATGCAAATTGTCTCTTCGGAGAGAAAGAGAACTAGAACTCTAGTGCCACCTATTGGAAGTAGCAATCCTACAAGTCAATGTTGACCCTTAACCCCTTTCTGTCATCGGACGTACTATTCCGTCCATGTGGGGTGGGCCCTAATTCCCAAGGACGGAATAGTACGTCCAGCACGATCGGCCGCGCTCACGGGGGGAGCGCGGCCGATCGCGGCCGGGTGTCAGCTGCCTATCGCAGCTGACATCCGGCACTATGTGCCAGGAGCGGTCACGGACCGCCCCCGGCACATTAACCCCTGGCACACCACGATCAAACATGATCGCGGTGTGCCGGCGGTACAGGGAAGCATCGCGCAGGGAGGGGGCTCCCTGCGTGCTTCCCTGAGACCCCCGGAGCAACGCGATGTGATCGCGTTGCTCCGGGGGTCTCCTACCTCCTATCCCTGCAGGCCCCGGATCCAAAATGGCCGCGGGGCTGCATCCGGGTCCTGCAGGGATCACTTCCGGGTGCCGAGCAGGCTGCAGATGAAAGCTGCAGCCTGCACGGCTGTAAGTGAGATCGGAGATCTCACAGAGTGCTGTGCACACTGTGAGATCAGCGATCTGTAATGTCCCCCCCTGGGACAAAGTAAAAAAAATTCCCACATGTGTAAAAAAAAAATAAAAAAAAAAATTCCTAAATAAAGAAAAAAAAAATATTATTCCCATAAATACATTCCATTATCTAAATAAAAAAAACCAAACAATAAAAGTACACATATTTAGTATCGCCGCGTCCGTAACGACCCCACCTATAAAACTATATCACTAGTTAACCCCTGCAGTGAACACCGTAAAAAAAAAAAAAAAAAACGAGGCAAAAAACAACGCTTTATTCTCATACCGCCAAACAAAAAGTGCAATAACACGCGATCAAAAAGACGGATATAAATAAACATGGTACCGCTGCAAACGTCATCTTGTCCCGCAAAAAACGAGCCGCCATATAGCATCATCAGCGAAAAAATAAAAAAGTTATAGTCCTCAGAATAAAGCGATGCCAAAATAATTATTTTTTCTATAAAATAGTTTTTATCGTATAGAAGCGCCAAAACATAAAAAAATGATGTAAATGAGGTATTGCTGTAATCGTACTGACCCGAAGAATAAAACTGCTTTATCAATTTTACCAAACGCGGAACGGTATAAACGCCTCCCCCAAAAGAAATTCATGAATAGCTGGTTTTTGATCATTCTGCCTCACAAAAATCGGAATAAAAAGCGATCAAAAAATCTCCCGTGCCTGAACATGTTATCAATAAAAACGTCAACTCGTTCCGCAAAAAACAAGACCTCACATGACTCTGTGGACTCAAATATGGAAAAATTATAGCTCTCAAAATGTGGTAACGCAAAAAATATTTTTTGCAATAAAAAGCTTCTTTCAGTGTGTGACAGCCGCCAATCATAAAAATCCGCTAAAAAACCCGCTATAAAAGTAAATCAAACCCCCTTTCATCACCCCCTTAGTTAGGGAAAAATAAAAAAAATTAAAAAAATGTATTTATTTCCATTTTACCATTAGGGCTAGGGTTAGGGCTAGGGTTAGGGTTAGGGTTGGGGCTAGGGTTAGGGTTGGGGCTAGGGTTAGGGTTGGGGCTAGGGTTAGGGTTGGGGCTAGGGTTAGGGCAGGGGCTAGGGTTAGGGCTGGGGCTAGGGTTAGGGCTGGGACTAGGGTTGGGGCTAGGGTTAGGGTTGGGGCTAGGGTTGGGGCTAGGGTTAGGGTTGGGTCTAGGGTTAGGGTTAAGGCTACAGTTAGGGTTGGGGCTAAAGTTAGGGTTAAGGGTTGGGGCTAAAGTTAGGGTTAGGGTTTGGACTACATCTACGGTTGGGAATAGGGTTGGGATTAGGGTTAGGGGTGTGTCTGGGTTAGAGGTGTGGTTAGGGTTACCGTTGGAATTAGGGTTAGGGGTGTGTTTGGATTAGGGTTTCAGTTATAATTGGGGGGTTTCCACTGTTTAGGCACATCAGGGGCTCTCCAAACGCGACATGGCGTCCGATCTCAATTTCAGCCAATTCTGCGTTGAAAAAGTAAAACAGTGCTCCTTCCCTTCCGAGCTCTCCCGTGCGCCCAAACAGGAGTTTACCCCAACATATGGGGTATCAGCGTACTCGGAACACATTGGAGAACAACTTTTGGGGTCCAATTTCTCCTGTTACCCTTGGGAAAATACAAAACTGGAGGCTAAAACTAATTTTTGTGGAAAAAAAATATTTTTTATTTGCATGGCTCTGCGTTATAAACTGTAGTGAAACAATTGGGGGTTCAAAGCTCTCACAACACATCTAGATAAGTTCCTTAGGGGGTCTACTTTCCAAAATGGTGTCACTTGTGGTGGGTTTCTACTGTTTAGGTACATTAGGACCTCTGCAAATGCAATCTGACGCCTGCAAACCATTCCATCTAAGTCTGCATTCCAAATGGCGCTCCTTCCCTTCCGAGCCCTCCCATGCGCCCAAACAGTGGTTCCCCCCCACATATGGGGTATCAGCGTACTCAGGACAAATTGGACAACAACTTTTGGGGTCCAATTTCTCCTGTTACCCTTGGGAAAATACAAAACTGGGGGCTAAAAAATAATTTTGGGGTGAAAATGTTTTTTTTTTTTTTTCACGGCTATGCGTTATAAACTGTAGTGAAACACTTGAGGGTTCAAAACTCTCACAACACAGCTAGATGAGTTGCTTAGGGGGTCTACTTTCCAAAATGGTGTCACTTGTGTTTTTTTTTTACTGTTTAGGTACATTAGGGCTCTGCAAACGCAATGTGACGCCTGCAGACCATTCCATCTAAGTCTGCATTCAAAATGGCGCTCCATCCCTTCCGAGCCCTCCCATGCACCCAAACAGTGGTTCCCCCCCACATATGGGGTATCAGCGTACTCAGGACAAATTGGACAACAACTTTTGGGGTCCAATTTCTCCTGTTACCCTCAGGAAAATACAAAACTGGGGGCTAAAAAATAATTTTTGTGGGAAAAAAATGTTTGTTTTATTTTTACGGCTCTGCATTATAAACTTCTGTGAAGCAGTTGGTGGGTCAAAGTGCTCCCTACACCTCTAGATAAGTTCCTTAGGGGGTTTACTTTCCAAAATGGTGTCACTTGTGGGGGGGTTTCAATGTTTAGGCACATCAGTGGCTCTCCAAACGCAACATGGCGTCCCATCTCAATTCCTGTCAATTTTGCAGTGAAAAGTCAAATGGCGCTCCTTCCCTTCCGAGCTCTGCCATGCGCCCAAACAGTGGTTTACCCCCACATATGGGGTATCAGCGTACTCAGGACAAATTGTAAAACATCTTTTGGGGTCCAATTTCTTCTCTTACTCTTGGGAAAATAAAAAATTGGGGGTGAAAAGATAATTTTTGTGAAAAAATATGATTTTTTATTTTTACGGTTCTGCATTATAAACTTCTGTGAAGCACTTGGTGGGTCAAAGTGCTCACCACACCTCTAGATAAGTTCCTTAGGGGGTCTACTTTCCAAAATGGTGTCACTTGTGGGGGGTTTCAATGTTTAGGCACATTAGTGGCTCTCCAAATGCAACATGGCGTCCCACCTCAATTCCTGTCAATTTTGCATTGAAAAGTCAAACGGCGCTCCTTCCCTTCCGAGCTCTCCCATGCGCCCAAACAGTGGTTTACCCCCACATATGGGGTATCAGCATACTCAGGACAAATTGTACAACAACTTTTGGGGTCCAGTTTCTTCTCTTACCCTTGGGAAAATAAAAAATTGGGGGTGAAAAGATAATTTTTGAGAAAAAATATGATTTTTTATTTTTACGGTTCTGCATTATAAACTTCTGTGAAGCACTTGGTGAGTCAAAGTGCTCACCACACCTCTAGATAAGCTCCTTAGGGGGTCTACTTTCCAAAATGGTGTCACTTGTGGGGGGTTTCAATGTTTAGGCATATCAGGGGCTCTCCAAACGCAACATGGTGTCCCATCTCAATTCCAGTCAATTTTGCATTGAAAAGTCAAATGGCGCTCCTTCGCTTCCGAGCTCTGTCATGCGCTCAAACAGTGGTTTACCCCCACATATGGGGTATTGGCGTACTCAGGACAAATTGTACAACATCTTTTGGCGTCCATTTTCTCCTGTTACCCTTGGTAAAATAAAACAAATTGGAGCTGAAGTAAATTTTGTGTGAAAAAAAAGTTAAATGCTCATTTTTATTTAAACATTCCAAAAATACCTGTGAAACACCTGAAGGGTTAATAAACTTCTTGAATGTGGTTTTGAGCACCTTGAGGGGTGCAGTTTTTAGAATGGTGTCACACTTGGGTATTTTCTATCATATAGACCCCTCAAAATTACTTCAAATGAGATGTGGTCCCTAAAAAAAAAATGGTGTTGTGAAAATGAGAAATTGCTGGTCAAATTTTAACCCTTATAACTCCCTAACAAAAAAAAATTTTGGTTCCAAAATTGGGCTGATGTAAAGTAGACATGTGGGAAATGTTACTTATTAAGTATTTTGTGTGACATATCACTGTGATTTAATTGCATAAAAATTCAAAGTTGAAAAATTGCAAAATTTTCAAAATTTTCGCCAAATTTCCGTTTTTTTCACAAATAAACGCAGGTAATATCAAAGAAATTTTACCACTATCATGAAGTACAATATGTCACGAGAAAACAATGTCAGAATCACCGGGATCCGTTGAAGCGTTCCAGAGTTATAACCTCATAAAGGGACAGTGGTCAGAATTGTAAAAATTGGCCCGGTCCATAACGTGCAAACCACCCTTGGGGGTGAAGGGGTTAACGAATCTTGTCACATGACTTAGGATAATAGCCAAACCAGTATCTCAATTTGCAGACACTGTGTTTCGGGGTACTGCCCCTCGTCAGTGCAAAGTGGAGATCTCAGCATAACAGGACGTCCCTCCCGGCCAGTCTACCACCACCCAGAATAGGGATGCTAGGTTATAGTATCAAATATCAGGGAAGTTTATCCCCCCAACTCCTTTCAGCTGTTGGAGTAATTAAACGCTATACAGGGTTTTTTTTCCCTCCCAGAGCGGTATAAATAATAGATCAGTTTATCTTCTTTAGGAGCTAAATAGATTGGGATAGCATGGAAGAGATAGAGAAGATGTGGAAATTCTGTCATTTTAATTAAATTGGCTCTTCCTAGGTATGGCAAGCTAAAATCCTTCCATTTGGCTAAGGTGGATTCCAAATTTTTGAGATATGAATTAATATTGGTTTTGTATAATTTAGCTGGGCGTCTTGTCACCTGTATTCCCAAGTATTTTAATGAGCCAGTGAAAACTGAACTGATGGGGAAACCTCAATACCCATAACGGTCTGGAGGGGCTACACAGCATCATCACCTCTGTTTGTCTACGTTCACATTTGCGGTGTGCGCCGCAGCGTTGTCGCCGCAACGCACAACGCAACAAAAACGCAGTAGAAATGCATGGTATTTCGACGCATGCGTTCAACGCATGCGTCGAAAAACGCTGCGTTTTTTGGAAACGCAGTTGCGTTTTGACCAAAAAACGCTGCGTTTTTCGACGCATGCGTTTTCCTACAGTGAGTCATTCTTCATCACCCAAAAAAAAAAAAAAAAAGTGTCTACACACTAGATAAGGACGACCAGAGGCTAGAAGAGGGTTGGTGTAATGTAATTGTGTATATATACCCTGGCAGAGATGAATTCCTCCCATTTTGCTGGTATTCATGATGGAGCGTCCCATGGACAGTATCTACATGGATATGGAGATGGAATTTGCCTTGGCTAATGCCTATGCTGTCGCCTGTTTTCATCAAAGGGAAAGGGAAAAACGGAGATGGAGTCGTCGCCGCTTTTGGATACACCCTATCGTGGAAGTCCGGGAGAGCCGTGGAGCATACCATTGCTTGTTTGGCGAACTGAATGACAACCTGGAGAAATATTTCGAATATACCAGGATGTCTCAGGACAGCTTCCGCTATCTTCTGCGTCGGGTGGAAGGATCCATTAGCAGGCAGGACACGCAGCTCCGGAGAGCTATTTCCGCAGAGGAATGGCTGCTGGTGACTCTACGGTACGTAGCTGTTTGAATGACTGTGATATGTTCTTCCCTTTTTTTTTTTCTTTTTTTAAATTTTTTTTGGGTTTGGTATGGTCAATGTACTTTTATAAATTGCAATGTACTTTAATGTAATTTCTTTATCTTCTTGGCAGTTTCCTGGCTACCGGAGAGACCTTGAGATCACTTCATTTTCAATTCCGGATTGGAGTCTCCACTCTTTCCGGAATTATTGCTGAGACATGCCGCACTTTGTGGGATAATCTCCGGGAGGAATTTTTACCCGTCCCTACAAGTGAAATCTGGGAGGCCAACGCAGAGAAATTTGAGCAAGTGTGTTCTTTTCCAAACTGTATTGGCGCAGTGGATGGAAAGCACATTCGGATTACCAAGCCTGCGAAAAGTGGATCCCTTTTCTACAATTACAAAAAATACTTTTCAACTGTGCTCATGGCAATTGCCGGTGCGGACTGCCGTTTTCTCGCAGTGGACATTGGTGCGTTTGGCCGTGCAAATGACTCACGCACATTTAAAGAGTCGGATATGGGCCAAAAATTATATGGCAACAATTTTAATTTCCCACAGCCACGACCTCTTCCCCACACCGAAGGCCCTGCGATGCCATTTGTTGTGGTTGGGGATGAGGCATTCCAAATGTCTGCCAACCTATTGAAACCCTACTCCAGTCGGGGCTTGGACCATACAAAAAGGGTTTTCAATTACAGACTGTCCAGGGCCAGAAGGACTGTGGAGTGCGCCTTTGGCATCCTTGTCTCCAAATGGCGTACATTAGGATCCGCCATTAATCTTAAAATTGAAACAGTGGATGAGGTGGTGAAGGCTTGTGTGGTTCTCCACAATTACATTATGGCCAAAGAGAGACTGAATGTGGAAC